>NC_062568.1:67403684-67706052 GCF_022837055.1 Prionailurus viverrinus
TCTCACCAGCAACACCTCTCTTAAAGGCAGATACTATGTCATTGTCTTTGCATGCTTCTACAAGTGCACTTTTCCCATTTTTTACTTTTTATTTCCTTTTGGGGCCACCTTATGGTTCATTCTATTCGTTCAGTAAATACTGAATGCCTGCTGTTGGCTAGGCACTGTTTTCAACTCTGGTAAAATAACAGTGAACAAAACAGTCAAAGTCTTGTTTTCTATCCATAAATTAGTGTGTTTCCAAACAGGGTCAGATTTTTATGATACACATATGGCACTGGTTCTGCATATTAAAAAATTAAATGAACAGGAGGCGCGTGGGTGGCTCAGTCGGTTGGGCGGCTGACTTCAGCTCAGGTCATGACCTCACAGTCCATGAGTTTGAGCCCCACATCGGGCTCTGTGCTGACAGCTTGGAGCCTGGAGCCTGCTTTGGATTCTGTGTCTCCCTCTCGCCTCTCTGCCCCTCCCTCTCTTGTGTGCGTGTGTGCGTGCTCTCTCTCTCTCTCTCTCTCTCTCTCTCTCTCTCTCCCTCTCAAAAATAAACATTAAAAAAATTCTTTTAAATGAATAAAAATAAAAAATTAAATGAAGAGGTATAAATTTTAAAATGCTAAAATAATATATGAAATTATATAAGAATATATTGAATCTATGGAATTAATCAAAATTATTCAAATGGCTTCCAAGCTTGAGCCTGACTCTCTTCTTCTCATTTATAATGTACAATGAAATTATTAAAGATATATTAAAACCATGTAATAATATGTACATACTTTCATTTGAACTTTTTTGTTGTTTTTTTTAGGGAACCAATCCACTCTATAGAGGTTCGACCAGTACCTTCAAAAACGTAACCTATAAACACAGGGAGAAACAAAAGATGGATCTTTCCGCAGATGGATAGAACTACTTCATGCACAAAAAAAGTCTGCTTCACTGATATGAAATGTTAATGCACTATTTAATTTTTCTTTTTTGTTGCTTTAAAATGAGGTTGGTTTAAGATAATAATAGGTCATTTGGAGATCAGTCATTGTCTGTATGAAGGTTAGAGACTGTGTTGGCAGGTTCAAAATAATCAAGAAGAGAAATATCCTTAGCAAAGGGGTGACTTTGGGGATCATTGAGGAATACTAACTCTGTTGCATTAATGCCTCAAAAAATCATCAAAATGACACATGGGGGCCTGATTTGCATTTGAAAAATGTTTGAAATTAGAATCTCATTTGTTGCAGGAATATAGCTACCTGAAGTCTTTGTCTCAGCAAAGTCACAAAGTCCATATGCTCACATTAAATAATCACACTTGCGAATTAATTCTAAACTTTGAGTAAATCTGCCCTTTCCTAAAGGAGGATTCTTTTAAAAAATCTATGAAAAATGAGATGCTGACTTTTACTTCAACTGAGAGGATGCAATTCTTCTAAAGATGTCCCAAATGTAATTAGTGTTAATAATTTCTGTGGATTTGCATGTATCTAAAAGTCAGGTACACAAACAAGTATTTTATTTGTTTTACAAATGAAGAAGAAATCTATAAATTAGAAAGTTACTGGTAAAAACAAAAATAGCTAGTCCATTATTTGGATTATTTTTAATTACCGGAAAATTTTCTACACTCAGGTTCCCTCCTGACCCCAAGTTTTCAAACTCTTACTTCTCCCATATTTTTCAATCCTTTTAATTTCATAGTCACCTAACACCTGGAAATGCCATATGAAAGTTTTAATTTCTTGTTAAAAAACTACTGTAAACGATTAGGTAGTTTATTCAAAAAGAGCTCCAATAATGCAAAAGGGACATGGGTTAAAAATAGAACAAAATTTTAAATGGCTTTAAAGCAAACACATCAAGAGTACACAGTCTCTCATGAGTAATAGGCTTTCTATCTATATTTGTTCCCATTTACATAACCTAACTTGCACATTTCAGTTGCATATGGTAAATATGCATCTTATATTTACTTTAAAAAGTAAGATTTATGGAGCATCTGGGTGGCTCAGTCGGTTAAGCGTCTGACTTTGGCTCAGGTCATGATCTCGCAATCTATGGGTTCAAGCCCTGCGTCAGGCTCTGTGCTGACAGCTCAGAGCCTGGAGCCTGCTTCCGATTCTGTGTCTCCCCCTCGCTGCCCCTCCCCAGGTTGTGCTCTCTCTCTCTCTCTCTCAAAAATAAATAAACATGAAAAAAACAATAAAATAAAAAATAAAAAGTAAGATTTTACTTGCAAAGTAGATGTGGATAATTTGAGTTCCATAGGTTGATTGAAGAGATGGACGTTGTAGAATAGTATTTCCTATTAGTACTGCTTCACAAAGCATTGTCCTCTTTTTTGATGTTCATAAAGGAAACTAAGCCTCAGAGAGTGAGTAGAAGAACTGGTCCAGAATCTAGATCTTCCACTCCAAGATATTTTTTCTCTCCACAGTATGAGACAGACCCTTTTGCCCGTGAAATGATGGAAAGATTTTGTTAGTTAAGTGATCACTATCATTTGTTTGAAAATGTACCGAGACTAAAATAACATTTAAATGACTGGAGTACTGGAGTAGCGGTGAGGTCTTGTACTTTTGTGCAGTGTTTATTACCTTTGAGTAAATTGTAATGTGGAAACTTTTACTAGGTGAATAGTTCATTCTGTAATAGAAACTTCAAATGTATCCACGGAATTGGCACAGGTAATGTATGATAAGTTTCTTCAATTCACATTTGATCACTTGGATTTCTGGTTTCTAAGTAACTCAGGTTAATCAGACACTTGGGAAATACACAGCTATACTCAAAGAATTACTAAACAATCACCTTGGACACCTGAAGGACAGATGTACCCGCTCTGTTCCTGACTGAAGCCCAGGGTCTGGGGAAAACCTACAGCAACAAGGAAGTTGCAATAGTGATGACCCAACAGTAGTATTCACCTCTACCCGTGATATTTGTGTATAATTATAGGAATGGGACTGTAGAAAATATGAGTTTTCTTTGTGTGTATATTGGGGAAGGTAGAGAAGAATCTGCTATTTCTCTAAATACTGTTTTGACCCAAGGCTGGACCTTAAAAGGTCAAAACATTAACAGTAGTACTTCTGTTCACTGAAGAGTTATATTACATGAAGATAAATGGTTTTTTGTAAGTTGTTGTATTGTATTTTGTGTTGACATAAATAAATGTGGTAATTTAAACAATGAACCTTAGATGGATGATAATTCCTTTTATTTACTTGACACAAAACACTCTTCTTGGATTTCTGGATCCCTGTGTGACCTGCTCTGACCACCTTGCTGATCTCATTCTGGGGCCAAGGAGAAGAGCTGAGAGAGGCAGTCACCAATGGCAAGAGACAGCAAGGAATGGGCTGCAGTTTGCTGCATGGTTACGATATCCACATCATAAGGTTTTTTAAAAAAAGAGTCTTGGATATTACCCTACATTTTGTAAAATCAGGATTAGTGTTATGGGCTGAGTTGTGGTCCCTCTCCTAAAACTTGTGTACTGAAGTCCTAACCCCCCAGTACTTCAGAATATGACTGTATTAGGAGATAAGGTCTTTAAAAAGGTAATTAAGGTAAAGTGAGGTCATTAGATTGGGTCCTAGGCCAATATGATTGGTGTCCTTATAAGAAGAGGAGATTAGGACACAGATGCACACAAAGGCACAACCATGTGATGACACAGGGAGAAGAAGTCCATCCACAAACCAAAGAGAAAGGCCTTGAAGGCAACCAACCCTGCCAACACTTTGCTCTGGGCCTTCTGGCCTCCAGAATTGTGAGAAAATGCATCTCTGTTGTTTGAGCCCTCCACTCCTGGTACTTTGTTATGGCAACCCTAGCAAACCAGTACAGTCAGATGGTGCCGCTTTTCTGGGCATCCATTTGCTGGATTCCATGGGGCCATGCTCATTTTCCAAAGTTAAGCAGAGAGAAACCAATGCTTACAAACAGACCCAGCTTAGAAAAAGTCCTATTTTTGGGCTCTTTCCTCATAGAAGGGCAGAGAAATTCAAGTCAAAAGTACTTATACTCGGAACCTGTTCACATTTTAGATAGCACTGAGGAAGTCCTTTTTCTCCTCAGTTTTTCCAGCTGTAACATGGTGGCAATGCCTGTCTTCTTCCAACACCTACAAGATAGTGGATGCTCAATAAATTCATTCAGTCAGTATTATTTTTTTAATGTATATTTATTTTGACATAGAGAGTGGGGGAAGGGCAAAAAGAGAGGAGAGAGAGAGAGAGAGAGAGAGAGAGAGAGAGAGAGAGAGAGAATCCCAAGCAGGTTCTACACTGTCAGTGCAAAGCCCGATGGAGGGCTTAAACTCATGAACCATGAGATCATGACCTGAACTGAAATCAAGAGTTGGAAGCTTAACCGACTAAGCCACCCAGATGTCCCCATTTAGTCATTATTATTGAGTGCTTAATATATGCTAGACGTTTTTTTCTTTTTTAATTTTTTTTGACATTTTCCTTATGATTACAGATACAGAAATGAACAAAATAAGCAGTTCCTGTGCTCTCTAGTAAGGGAGAAGATAGTAAACAAATGAATGTATAATATCAAGGTATGCACATCCCAGATGCACATGTCCCCACCTGTCTCCAAGGTCTAAGCTAAGTGTCACTTCAGCATCAGCTCACACATTTCCCTTAAAAGTAAAACCCATCTTGCACCTAACTCCCCAGTCCAGAGAGGTTGCTGAATCTAGGTAGTAAAGAAAACAGAAGTTTTAAAAGAAAAATCTAAGGCTAAGTTGCTCTGTAAGGCACAGTAAGGCACTGAGCCAGGGAGGGGAGAGAAAAGAAACTAAAAGTTTACCTGTCTGGGCTGGAGGGAGAGCCAGGAAAGATTGGGAAGTTTGGGAAGAGGGAAGAGAAAGTTTCTGGAGCAGCAACTGGGTCTGGGCAGTGTTGAGAATAAGATATATGGGGTTGCAGGTGGTTGGCTGTTCATTTTAAATGTACTCATTCTTGTGAGCCTACTGTTGCCCTGACTAAGGCAACCTGTGGGACTTCCCAGTGGGAAGACCCAGCTCTGTGGGGGTGTCAGCTGCGAGTCCAAATGTGGATTTAATCTGGTTCAGGTTTCTCCTTTAAGATTCTTTAACATCAGTAACAACCATGCCCTGAAAGCTTCTGTGAACCCTCCCAAATGGCAAAGGGCAGCCCCCAAAGCAAACCAGCGTCTTCTGATTTGCTCTCTCCTTCACTTCTCCACACCCAGTCCTTCAAGTACTCCCAGTATTAGAGAAGCAAACCTGCCAATAACATTCTTTGACTCTAGGAGAAGGCTGACCTCTCAAAAGAGTAAATGTATTTAAATGTTAGGGATTCAAAACAATTTTGTGTCATCTTCATTTTATAAATATCTAAATGGGGAAAACATTCCCTATTCAGAGGAATTGAATGACATGTGATAAATAGAAATTCTCCCTTCTGTTAAATGTCATCATACTGCAACGGACTCAAGTAAACGCAACTAAAAAGCATGGCTATTTAAGTTCAGGACTTCACAGTGGCTCTTTTAATAGGTCGGTTGGGTCTGAATACTCTGGTACTAAGTGAGAGAAGTTCTGGATGATGCTTCTGCAGCCAGGAGGGTGAGCAGCAGCCAAATAGTCCCACAGCTTGGGCCAAGGCCTTAATTCTCTGGTTTGTGGACCACAGTGGGGTTATATGGTATCTCCCTGTGCCTTGGAGACATCCAAATGTGAATCAGAACTTCACCTTCTGTTCTCTTGTATTTGGTTGCACAACCAGCAAAGAGAGAGCAGCTCAAGCATCCCAGGAGTTTCTCATCTTGTAACCCTGTCTCAGAGGTAGACCCTGGGCACTACCAGTCACTTCCAGAGACTGGGCTCCAGAAAGCACAGATTTGACCCAAACACACTCTTTGGTGTCATTATCAACTTTAAGACTTCAGAAATCCCATGGAAATTCAAATTCAGTTTGAAATTTCAATCTGATCTTTGTAATATGTAGGTATGTGTTTTATGAGGAAACTTACTGCTCAAATAGTTTTGATTTTTCAGCCTGAAATGTATTTACATTCATGGTCCTTGCATAGCAGCCAATCTTGTTTCAGGTCAACATCTAAAGATGGTACATCATGAAACTCCCTTATTTGTCAATAACTGATTGGGGAAAAAGTCACTAGGTTAATTTTTTCATCCAGTTGGCTTTGCTATACCTAATACAGGGGTGTGTGTGTGTATTAAAAAGCAACTTCCTATTAAATAATTTTTATTTGTGTGTGTGTGTATATACACACACACACATATAGTACATACATAAATACAAACACACGTATTTCTTTCTTATTTTAATAGATATATCTACTAGATTTATTTGTATATATTACTAATTGTTTATATCTATTGCTATTTAAGATGTATCTATTGTTTCCAATTTTAATAGAGGTGTCTTATTATCATGAAATAGTTTGCACTGTTAATAAAAATAAGTAACCCCTACTGTTCAAGGACTTTATATATGCTAACTTATTCAGAGCTCACAACCACCCAATGGGATGGTATTATTAGTTTCTCCTATTTTATAAATGAGGAAACTGAGGCACAGGATCAGAAGTAGCATAAACACTGCAGTGACATCATGAAAATTTAAATTAAGCTGTTACATGTATTTTATAGACTGTTAGTGTATTGAATGTCTATCACATTGATTTCAAGAAATGTTTCATATTTTTGAAACTTTTTAATTAAGAAGATGGAATTGGAGAAGAGAAAGATAAATAAGATTTAAAACGCTGAGCATAATAAAATATATGAATCTGTCATAGAGGCAGAAAAGAAAATGTAAAATGTTTTTCTCTGGGGCTTTTTTGATCATGTTCACTCATTGTTTGATTTAATCACATCTATTCATTTTAAGAGATAACTAATTCATGCTTTAATAGAATTCTATGATTCATTCAAAAATCTGAAAATGACTTCAGTTCCAGATGGACACAAGAAAGCACACATTATCATTTTTATCCTTTCTTAGCACACAAAGCCACCATTTAATATCCCAGGCTTAGATTTAGGCACCAACAGGATGTGAATATTTGTGTCTTAACTTTACCTGCTGAGAAGTTCATAGGGAAGAGAGAACAATCTGATAGATACTCCTGTCTTCAAACTGGTTCTGTGTTGTAAATTTAGTACATATATTCCCTGTATTTTCTAGGGTTCTTGTGAGAATTAAATGAAATAACATATTAAAATTTTGACATATTTGCTTAATAAATGTTCAGTAAATGGTAGTTGTTTTTCATTAACTGAGTTCTGCCATCCAATAACTGCCCACTTAGTAAAAGAGCAGAGTATCCAAGGTTGGGGTCTAGATATGACTGGAAAACTAAAGACAAATTTCAAGGAAGAATCATGAAGTTATGAAGAAGAATAACAAAGAAAGTCCTCTGATATCATGAGTTAGAATAAGAATAACCCAGAATAAGGGTCAAATCATAAGAGGAGAATGCTATTTCTGGGTATATGTGGTAACAGCTTCTTAGCCCTTAAAAGAATTCTATAGAAACTGAAGTCTAAACCTGTTAAACTTTTGGGGCCCAGGCCATTCTATTGTGGTGCTGTGAAAGAGTGGAACACAGAAGAGAGGAGCTGCTTGCAAATGGCAAAGAAATATGGGCTCTGAAGGCAGAGCCTAAGGCTCTCGAGTAGAGGTGAGTGACAGCAACTGAGCAGGTACCTGCCAGGGCTGTAGGTTGAGCAGAAGCCTAGAAATAGGCAGCAGCAGGGAACTTAGTGGGTGACAGGAGCCTCAGGTGGGGCCTGGAGGCAGATGCTCCGCTCAGGCAGTGGAATGTGAAGTGTTCTGGGCCAAGGCATGGTTCCACGGAAACACCAGGTTGCCATAGGGTATGTAAGGCGCCCCCTAAAGATTCCCAGATACCAGACATGAGTTTAAACCTCCGAAAGGGTTCTTTAAGTCTTCCAGGTACCATAGTGAAGAATATAGCCAACAAAATTTAGGTCTAAATGTTAAAAAGACTTACTCATACCTTCTGGGTGCTAACATTTCACAAGTGTTAAGTGTTAACACTCAAAGGATAGACATATTTGATAAGGATGTAGATGAAAGAAAAGCCACTTGAAGCAACATTTCTCAAATTAACATTTGTGGCCCTTAGAGGACATTACTCAGTTCTAAGAATAATTTCACAATAATGTATCTTAGTCCTTTCCCTAACCCATCCTCCCAGAGGGATAGCCCACAAAAACAAATCACAGGCTTTTCTTAGAAATAGGAAAGTGGTGGGAAAACTGGGGGAAGGAGTGGAAGAATAATGTAGGTCATGAGGACCTCCAGGCAAAATTAACAATATTAATGGAAATAAGGCCACAACTATTTATGGCAAACAACAAACACACAAGTGACAGATTTCAGATTTTGTTTTTAAGAAACTTGAGCTAACAAGCTAAGACCAGCTCAGATTTGGGCCCAGCCTTTTTTGAAAATAATTGCTCTTACTAACAAGCAGGAATTTGCCTGAATAGAAATTGCAAGTCAAAACATAGGAAGATCTAGTAAAAAGAGATGCACAGGTTTTCTGCATCTCACATAGGTTAGTCACACAATCCCTCAGGGAATACAATTAAAGTCAAAGGACTAGGGAAAATCCAGGAGGATTTTCATCAAATGGGAAGGAGTAGTATGGTATACAAAGTATGGCCATGCCACCTGGGTGATCCAGTTTAACCACGGCATACCTTTAGTCAGCCCATAGACAGGAAGCGTGCCATCCCCAGAGTTGAAAATTAAATAGCTCTGAAAATGAAACTAGTAAAAATCAGCACAAATGGAGATGATTAACCCCTTGTAAAAAATAATCCAAGAGACTATCATGAAATAAATGATTCAGGAAGATGTGAATATCTACAAATAGAAGTGAGACAACTAGAATAGGGCTGGCATGTGATTTCTGTAAAAAAGCCATAAGATGATATTTGATGGCATTTTCTACTGTATGGTGTGCGGAAAGACAGTGTTAATGGAAACAACGATCATCATGGAGTCTAGGAACAGAAAGGTGAAGGAAAGACCCAGTCACTGTTTTTCTTATATTGCCTAAAATGAATAGGAAGCTTCGAACACAGGTGTGCCCTGCCCTGGAAATGGATAGCTGCTGGAGTGCAGAGATTGCTAACCAAGATTCTCAGTGAGAATGCCTAGTCAAATATCTTTTCTGTGCATTTGGATTAACACCTTATATCCCATTGTTAGAATCATTTATAATGTAAGAGTGTGGGTCTGAAGCATTCTTCTCAACTAAAACACAGACATTTTAGCCCAGAGACTTCAGTAACATGCTTCTAAGATTTTGTATCTAATTTGGCTACTCAGATTTGATTTGTTTTTTAAGTTTACTTTTTGGTTCTGAAATGTGGTCTAGCTAAATATGTAATTAATGTATTTATGTACTAACAGTACACACACACACACAAACACACACACCACAAACACTCCTTGGGAAAAACCAAGCAGAGTCATGAGCTATTGAAAAAAGTGTTACAGTAAAAATTTCCAGAGTTCCTTATGCTTCTTCCCTTTCCTCATCAAAAGCAAGTTTGGAGATAAAATGCAGATGTGATTTAAAAAAATCCCTAAAAAATGAATAGGAGATTTCTGCTTCCAAAAAAGATGAAATAATAGGAACCAAATTTGTTCCCCCACCTGTAACAACAACACAAACAAACAAAATACATAGAACAATAGTTTTCAAGACACTGGACATCAGGCATTAAAGGACAGTCATCCCTGAGACACAGAAAACAAAAAGGTGAGTCCTACATAGTCCCAGCTTATCTAATTGACAGTTGTAGAACATTCTACCCAACAATGGCAAAAGCAATTATCTTTTCAAGGACATACGAAATATTTAGCAAAACAGGCCATGCTCCAGGCCAATAAAACAAATCCCAATGCATTTAGAAAACCTCAAGTCATACAGAGTATATTCTTTGACCATAATGGAATTTTATTAGAAATCAATAGCAAAAAGATATCTGGTCAATTTCCAAATATTTGGAAACTAAATAACACACTTCTAAGTAACCCATAGGTCAAAGAAGAACTCAAAATGAAAATCAGAAAACATTTAAAACTGAATAAAAGCACAATACATCAGAATATGAGAGATGCCACTAAAGCAGTACATAGGGGTAAATTTGTAGCAATAAATGCCTATGTTAGAAAACAAGAAAAGTCACAAATCAATGACCTCAGCTTCTACTTTAAGACACCAGAAAAAGAAGAGAAAAAAAAAACCTCCAAGTAAATAGAAGAAATAAATAATAAAGATCAAAGTAGAAATCAATGATAAAGAATACAGAAAAACAAAAGAGAAGATCAATGACACCCAAATTTTCTTTAAGGTAAATACAATAGGTAAACCTTTAGCCAGACTGACCAGCAAAAGAAAAATAGAAAACACAAGTTATCAATATCAGGAATGAGACAGGTGACATTACTATAGAGTCTACAGATATTACATAGATAAATAAGGGAATATTATGAACAACTTTATGCCTATAAGTTTGAAAACCTATATGAAATGGACAAATTCCTGGAAAGACAAAAGAAATGGTTCAAAAAAATAGGTAATCTGAATTTTCCTATATCTGCAAAAGAAACTGAAGCATAGTGAAAAACCTTCCCACAAAGAAAACCCCAGGCCCAGATCGCTTCAGAGATAAATTCTATCAAATGCTTAATGAAGAAATAATACCTACAAATTCTACATAAACTCTTGCAGAAAAGTGAAAAAGGCATACTTCCCAATGCAATGTTTGAGGCCAGCATTAAGCTAACAAAACAAAAGACATTACAAGAAAACTAAAGACCAAAATCCCTCATGAAAACATAGATGGCAAATTTTTTAACATTTATTTATTTTTGAGACAGAGAGAGACAGAGCATGAATGGGGGGAGGGCCAGAGAGAGAGGGAGACACAGAATCTGAAGCAGGCTCCAGGCTCTGAGCTGTCGGCACAGAGCCCGATGCGGGGCTCGAACTCACGGACCGTGAGATCGTGACCTGAGTGAAGTCGGACGCTCAACCGACTGAGCCACCCAGGCGCCCCAAGATGGCAAATTTTTTAAACAAAACATTAGCAAATCAAATCCAATGCATAAAAGGAAAATACATCATAGCTAAATGGGGTTTATCCCAGTAATGCAGAGTTCATCTAATATACAAAAATCAATGAAGTTATCCACCACATAAACAAACTACAAAGAAAATCATGATCACCTCATAAATGCAGAAAAAATGTTTGACTAAATGCAACACCCCTTTCTGATAAAACCTTTCATCAAATTGAAAATAGAAGAGATCCTCCTTAAGCTGATAAAAGACACCTACAAAACCCCTATAGTTAACATGAAACTTAATGGTAAAAGACTGAATGCTTTCCACTCATAACATTTCTATTAAACATATACTTTTGGTGTATGTCTTTATTCACAAATGACATCATTATCTATGCAGAAAAATCTATGAAATGTATGAAAAGTTAGTAGAGCCAATAAATGAGCTTAGCAAGGTTGCAGGATACAAGATCAATATACAAAACCAATTGTAATTTTATATACTGGCAAAAAACAATTACAGATTGAAAAATAATTTTAAATGCTATTTACAACAGCATCAAAAATATGAAACATTTAGGGATGAATCTGATGAAAGATGTAAAAGAACTTTACATTAAAAGCTATAAAACATTGCTGAGAAAAATTAAAGATCTAAGTAAGTGAATAGATATTGATTGTTCATGAGTCATAAGACTCTGTATTATTATGATGTCTATTCTCCCCAAATTGACTTATAGATTCAATGCAATCTCAGTTAAAATCCCAGCAGGATTTTTGGAGAAGTTAAAAATCTATTTTCAAAATTCAAACAAGAATGCAAAGTGTCGAGAGTACTCAAAATAACTTTGAAAAAGAAGGACAAAATTGGAAGGTTAAAATACCTGATTTCAATACTTATAACACTACCATAATTAAAACAGTGTGGAGGTACTGGTGTAGATATAAACAAATAATTAAATGGAACAAAAGAGAAAGTCTACAAATAGACATAATGTAGAAAATTCATTTTTGACCAAGGTGCAAAGGCAATTTAGTGGAGAAAGGATAATCTGTTCAATAAATGTGCTGGAAAAATTGATTATTCACACATTAAAAAAATGAACCTCCCAGTTTAAACAAATATTAACTCAAAATGAACCACAGACCTAAAAGTAAAATCTTAAAATATGAAGCATTTAGAAGAAAACATAGACTATCATTGTAACCCTGAGTTAGGGAAAGATTTCTAGATTTCAAAAGCATAATCCATAAAAGAACAAATTGATAAAGTAGACTTCACCAAAATCTAAAACTTCTGCTCTTAAAAGACAGTATTAACACAATGAAAAAATAAGCTACAGACTGGGAGAGTAAATTTGCAAATTATATATCTGATAAGAAATTTGTATACAGAATATATAAAGAACTCTCAAAACTCAGTAATAATAGAACAGTTTTTAATTTTTAAAAATGTTTAAAAAGTTTATTTATTTTTTTAAGAGACAGAGAGAGAGAGAGTGTGCGCACAAGTGGGAGATGGGCAGAGAGCAGACAGAATCCAAAGCAGGCTCCACACCATCAGCACAGAGCCTGATGTAGGTCTTGAACTTACGAACTATGAGATCATGACCTGAACCGAGATCAATAGTCAGATGCTCAACCAACTGAGCCACCCAGGTGCCCCAAAACAGTCAATTGTTTTAAATGAACAAAAGATTTAAACAGATACTTCACCAAAGAAGATATATGGATATCAGACAAGTATATGACGATTTTCAATACCATCAGTCATTAGAGAAAAGTAAATTTATTTATTTTTCTTTTTTTGGTGAAGTATAATTGATGAAATTATATCTATTTTAAGTACACAAAATGATGTTTTTATATACATATATATTGTGAAATGACTTGCATAATCAAATTAATTCACACAGCCAACACCTTATAGTTGCATTTTTTTTCTTTTCTTTTCTTTTTTTTCCTTTGATAAAAATACTTAAGATCTACTCTTAGGAAATTTCAAGTATATAATATATATATACTTATTAATTATAGCCACCATGCTGTATGAAAAATGCACATTTTGGGGCGCCTGGGTGGCGCAGTCGGTTAAGCGTCCGACTTCAGCCAGGTCACGATCTCGGGGTCCGTGAGTTCGAGCCCCGCGTCAGGCTCTGGGCTGACGGCTCGGAGCCTGGAGCCTGTTTCCGATTCTGTGTCTCCCTCTCTCTCTGCCCCTCCCCCGTTCATGCTCTGTCTCTCTCTATCCCCCAAAAAATAAATAAACGTTGAAAAAAAAATTAAAAAAAAAAAAAAAAAAAAAAGAAAAATGCACATTTAAACCACAATAGAATACCACTATACACTATTAGAATGACTAAAGTTTAGGGGCGCCTGGGTGGCGCAGCCGGTTAAGCGTCCGACTTCAGCCAGGTCACGATCTCGAGGTCCGTGAGTGCGAGCCCCGCGTCAGGCTCTGGGCTGATGGCTCAGAGCCTGGAGCCTGTTTCCGATTCTGTATCTCCCTCTCTCTCTGCCCCTCCCCCATTCATGCTCTGTCTCTCTCTGTCCCAAAAAATAAATAAACGTTGAAAAAAAAAAAATTAAAAAAAAAAAAAAAAGAATGACTAAAGTTTAAAAGACTGACCCCACCAAGTGTTGGCCAATATATTAGTTTCCTAGGGCTCCCAGAACAAAGTACAATAAAGTAGGTGGCTTGAACAACAGTAATTTAATGTCTCACAGTTCTGAAAACTAAGAGTCCAAAATCAGTGTCAGAAGGGTTGATTGGCTCCTTCTGAGGGCTGAAAGGGAGAATCTCTTCCATGCTTCTCTCCTGAGTTGTGGTGATTTGCTGGCAATCTTTGGCATTCTTTGGCTTATAGATGCATCACTTCAGTCTCTGTCCTCTTTTTCATATGTTTTCCCTGTCTGTGTGTCTGTCTCTGTGTCCCAATGTCCACTTTTCATAAAGGTACCAGTCATGATAACCTCATCTTAATTTGATTGTCTGCAAATACCTTATTTCCAAATAAGGTCACATTCACAAGTACTGAGGGTTAGAACTTTGAGATCTTTGGGGGATCTTTGAGGGAGAGAATACAATTCCAACCATAATGAGATCTGGAGGAACTGAAATTCTCACATATGACTGGTGGGAATGTCAAGTGGTACAACCACTTTAGAAAACAATTTGGTAGTTTCTTTAAAAGTGAAACATATAACTACAATATCATCCAGTTATTCTACTTAGAGATATTTACCCAAGAAAAATGAAAAGATTTGCCCACACAGGGATTTGTACACAAATGTTCATAGCAATTTTATTTACAATAGCATAAAATTGGAAACAACCCAAACATCCATCAACAGGTAAATGGATAAACAGATTATCGTATAGCTATGCAATGGAAACTTACTCAGCATTTTTTAAAATGAACTATTAATGCATGCAACCACACGGCAGTATTTCAAAATAATTATTCTGAGTGAAAGAAGCCAGACAAGAAAAGAGCATATATTATACAATTTCATTTATATAAATGCTGGGAATTTCAAACTTATCTATAATGACAGAAAGCAGAGCAGTAGCTGATTGGGGTCTGGGATGAGGAAGGATGGCAAAGAAGGTTTACCAAGGAACACAGTGAAATTTGTAGGGATTATAGATATGTTTACTACCTTGATTATAACAACGGTTTCATGGATATACAGATATGTCAAAAATTCTCAAATTGCACATTTTAAATTTATGCAGTTTATTGTTTTTCAATTTTATTTCAATGAAAGTACAGCAAAGGTCTTTTATAATTTTATAACTGGGGTATTCACTAGGAATGTATTTAAAATGTTATTTAACCCATCAGTCTTAGTTAGGTTTCTGGCCTTGTATTAATAAATTGCTCTTTTCAAGTAACAGAATGCCAATACACCCATTATGCAAGAATAAAACTATATGTTGATTTATAAATAAATGCAGGAAAAAATTAAGGTATATCATGGATTCCTGGTCATTTAACCATCCATATCTTTCCTGGTTACAAAAATCCATACATTTAACAACACTATGATTCCTGTTTCAAGCTAGAAAAGTAGTTAAGCTATGGAAAAGTCAAGTAGCATGCTTTGGATGACTCCTAGAAGAACTAGCAAGATCAGATTTTCCAATTTCCTAGTGTTCTATTCACTGAGCTTTTCAGGCTTTCTTCTTTGAAAGTTGCACTAAAGTCTAATATTTAAGCAATTAAACCTAAAAAGGGTAGGTGAAGACCATTGTCAACAAGTTTATTTTCATAGCCCCATGACTATATCCTGTCTAATCCCAATGATCTTGTCTTTTCTACCCTGAGGTTTAGCATTTTAAATTGGCTTAGAAATAAAATTTGATGATCTCCAACCCTACGCGTGTACATGATAGGGCAAGTATGAACATACCAGAGACTTCTTTGTCCCTGATCCATTAGGATCATTTTCCCCACCTCAGAATGCCTGCTGTGGCTATACTTCCGGAGGCCCTGTTGTGCCTGGCACTTGGCTCACATTCTCATAAAAATCCTGTAAGGTAGGTTTTTATTGTTCCACATTTAGAGACGAAACTCAGCAAGATTATGTAATTTGACCAAAGTAACACAACCAAGAAATAATGGAAGAAGGATTTTTAACCCATCAGTTCCACCCTGCTCTCTAGCTCTCTCCTTCTCCCCTTACCTACTCCTTCAGGATGAGAACACACTCACAGACTCTGCCTGGATTTATCTGGGGAGTCTTTGGATAAAATTAAAAGGTGCAGCAACCCTCTTTTTGTTATTATCTTTGTTTAAAAGGAGCATTGGTGATGACAAAAACTATCTTATATACATTTCAGAATATCTAAATTACCAGAAAATGATTGATAGATGTTAAATAAACATTGATCACTCGCCAGCCTTTCTGCCAAAGTTCTAGGAAAGTTATAGCCCACAGGGTGACAACCAGAGCTTCAAGGCTTTGAGAAAGTCCTTCAGTAGTTCTGGTTCCCAAATGGGAGCTCCTAGGGTCAGGAAGTAAAATTTCCCATTCTCACATGACAGCCAGGCCATATCTGCTAAAGCTTCCTCATGCCTTGCTCCTCCCTTCCTTTGATTACAATTGGAAATTTTACCTTAAAAACCAGCCTCTTCTCCCCCAGCTGAGAAGTTTATTATAGATTTTGCTTCCTTTTTGTATCCCAAACATTACCTCCTGCCCTCCTCCATTCAGAACCCAACAGCAGTTTAGAACATAAACCCAGAAGTTCTCTACCCTAGCTGCACAATACAAAAACTTGGGAACTTAAAAACAAACAAACAAACAAACAAACAAACAAACAAACAAACAAACAAAATAGATGTTGTGGTCCCACCGCAGACCACTTGTATCAGAATCTCTGGGGATGGGGCCTGCATATTGGTTTTTAAAAACTCTAGGGGCACCTGGGTGGCTCAGTTGGTTAAGTATCGTACTTTGGCTCAGGTCATGATCTCCCAGTTCGTGAGTTCAAGCCCCGCTTCAGGCTCTGTGCTGACAGCTCAGAGCCTGGAGCCTACTTCGGATTCTGTCTCCCTTTCTCTCTGCCCCTCCCCTGCTCGTGCTCTGTCTCTCTATCTCTCAAAAATAAATTTAAAATGTTAACAGTTTTAAAACAACAACAACTCTCTAGGTGGCCCTGACCACCATGAGAGCTGAGCACTCCTGGACAAGCTAGGTTGCAGAAAACATGTGCTGCTCGTGAACATTCTTTCTAGAGGGTTCTCCTCCTGTTTCTACGAATGTACATCCCTTTGCCTGCTTTCTCTGCACATCCTCTCCAAGGTTACATGCTGGAGGCAGAAGGAAAGCATGAGCATGCAGAAACCAGGCTATGCACTGATAGGGCAGATTTCAGACACCCTGTGCAGACCCCATGGAGACAGACACTCAGTGGAAACTTCCACACTAGTGGAACTTCCTTTCTGGCTAAATACCACACACTGGGAAAGCCGTTAATTGAATTAAATTGATACAAATTGTTGCCTGGACTAAGGTGAAAAACTAGTTCATTAACTCACTCCTGAAATTGGCCCTTAGCCCAGTGAATTTTCACTTATTTTCCCCCCTTAGTACTCCAGCCACTGCGCATGTTATTAGTTAAAATACCATGCTGCTGCTAAATCGCAACATAAAGTGATATTTTGGACACATCCAGAAGACTTTAATAAATAACTCGGGGAAAGCTGCTAAAAATATATATTAAATAAGGTTAGAAAACTTCTGCCTTATATAAACCGATATTCCCTTTCATCCACAGTATGGTTTCCTCTTAATGAGATAGGGTCTCACATGAAGTTAATGAGTAGCTCAGGGTAGGGCTTTAACAATAAGTCACTTAAACTCTCTCAGTGTCCTCATCTGTATATAATGACCATAATAATGGCTACCTTGTGATGTAACTGTTGTGGGTATTATCTAATAATTGTAGTTACATTTTATGAGGATTCATTACTTGCTAGATTATGGGTGCTTTCCACATATTAGGTTATGGAGTGGACACTCTTATGACCTTATTTTACAGAAAAGACACAGAGGCTGGGTGAGGCACAATGACTTGGCATAGTCACAGAGCAGATTTCCACACAGGCAATGTGACCTCTCAACTACGACACCCCAAGCAAAACCTGGCACGTAGAAAACACGCCAGAAAGGACAGCTACTAAGAAGAAAGAAGGACAAGAATATGGCTCTTCTCTCCACCCAGCGAGAAACTGAATTAATACTCATTCTTGGCCCAAAAATATCTTTTATTTGTTTCGAGTAACAGTAATTAATAATAAAAATGACTTTGCTGGGTACTCTGTGACAGTCATTGTTCTAAGCACTTTTCAGGTATTAACTCATTTAATCTCTTGATAAGTCAATGATATGGTACTCTTTTTATGCCAATTGTGCAGATGAGGTCACTAGGCACGTAGAGTTCATCAAAGCCAGAATCCGAAACCAACAGTCTAGCCCCAGAATTGCTCCTGCATACCTCTGCTTGCCCATCATGAAGCCGAGTCCTGTGTGACCCCACCAGCATCATCAACCTTTCTCTTGCCAATGTCTTCAACTCCCTTGTATGCAACATCCTAATTGAGTAGCATCACTCTAGATGAAGCCCAGGGCCCACCTTCTCTCTGCATGTACCTAGGCTGCTGAGCATTGTTACAAAAATACATGGTCCGCTATAAATTCATGGTCCTTGGCCACATCTAGGTCCTTGGCGATGCCCCGATTTCCAGATATCTTTCCACACCAGCTCTCTCTGTGGACACCAGAACTACCCCCACCTCCTTTCTCTGACTTGAGCTCTCTCCTCATTCTCACAGATGAATTCCCCTACTACACCACGGAGAAACTAGAACCTAGCAGATGAGAGAACTCTCTACCCTCAGCTTTCAGACTTCAGACTTAACCTGTGTCTACAACTTAACCTGTGTCTACAACCAATTTCCGCTATGATGGGAGGCATTGCCTTACTTTCTAAAGTGAATCCTTTTACTTTTTGTTCTGGAAACTTCTGCCTTCTCAGGGACCTCACTCTTTTTCCAACAGTAGGTATCTTTGACTTCTCCCTCTCTACTGGATCCCTCCCACTAGCATTCAGACATGCTCAAGTCTCTCACCTAAAAACCAACATAATAATAACAACAATAACAACCACATTTGCCCTCATCACCAAGCATGTATCCATAGTCCATGCAGTTATCTCTCCTTCACCCAACAACCACAAACTGCTTGAAAGAATTGTCTATACTTGGTGTCTCTGTTCCTAGGGATCCCCAAACCACTAATGTGTCTTCTAGCTTCAACCACTAGAAGCACTCTCCCCAGGGTCATAACTTACCTCCTTATATGTAAATCAGGTGGACTTTTCTGTCCTTGCATCCTCTGACCTATCCAGAGCACATGAAGCTGTTGATGGTTCTCTCAGTGAAATACTCCTCCCCAGCTTCTAGACACCTAAGTCCTTCTCAGTCTGCTTCTGTAGCTGACCCTTAAATTAAATGTTCTTGTTCCCTGTGATTCTTTTCTGGCATCTCCACTTCTATCCCAATCTCCAACAATCATATCTATGCCCATGGCTTTAATTATCAACCACAGATAACCTCTAAATCTATGTTCCCATCCTATTCCTGACTTTAATACACATATTTGCAACTGCCCCCTGGACATTTCCACCTGGATTTCCCATAAGCCTCTCAACATATTGCAAATTGAAATCCTACTCCTTCCCCAAATTGGTTTCTCACTGGATTGAGCCAGCAGATTGGTCATGCCAGAATTGGGACATCATTCTTGATAATTCCTCTTTCTCCCCAGTACACCTGGTCTCTATGATTCTTCCTCTTAAACATCTTGCAACATGTGCTCACTTCTCTCAATCTTCCACTATCTCCTTTCTAGTCCAGACAAGAGCCATCTCTTTATCCAGACTCCTGCAGCAGCCTCCTCATCCTTATAAAGCACACTCATGTCCAATCCATTCTCCATTCTATAGCAGGGATGTTCTCTCCAAAATATAACACGTGAATCTGGTCACAGTGAAACCCCTTAATAGCTTCCTGTTGGCTTTAGCATAAAGGTTTTTAACATGACTTTGGACTTAGCCCCAGCTTTCCTATTTGGCCCCAATGCTTCCAGAACCTCCCATCTCCATACCCAATCCCTCTGCTCCACAATTTTCTCAAATACTTTATGTCCACTCTTACCTCTATTCCTTCTGTCTAGAATACTTGTCCATTCCCTTTTAGCTCAGCTAAATATCTCTCACTAACCCCCTATTTCCATTCCCATCTCCAGACAATCACTAATCTGCTTTTTGCCACCACAGATCAGTTTGTATTTTCCAGAATTTTATAAATCCAATGATGGATGTCCTTATAAGAAGTCCATACAAAGACACAGAGAGATACACAGGAAAGAAAGCAATGGGACAATGGACGTAGACTTTACACTGATGCAGCTATAAGCCAAGAATGCCAAGGGTTGTCAGCAACCACCAGAGGCTAGGAAAGAGGCCTGGAAGTAATGCTCCTTCATACCCAAGAAACAACCAACCTTGCCAATACCTTGATTTTGGACTTTGAGCCTAAAAAACTGGGAGAGAATAATGCCTGCTGTTTTAAGCCATCTAATTGTGGCAATTTGTTATGGTAGCTCTAGGAAACTAAGTAGTTATGCATTTTTTAAGACTGCCAAACTATTTTCCAAAGTGACTGCACCATATTACAGTCCTATCAGCAGTGTGTAAGAGTTCCAGTTTCTCATTATCCTTGCTGACACTTAGTATGGTCAGCCTTTTTAACTTTCACCACTCTAATAGGTATAGTAGTACAGCATTGTGGTATATATTTTCATTTCCCTAATGCCTAATGGTCTTGAAAATCATTTCATATATTTATTTACTGTCTGTATATCTTCTTGGGTGCAGTGTCTGTTTAAAGCTTTTGCCTATTTGTTATTTAAGTTGTTTGTTCCCTTGTTATTGAGGGTGACAGCTCTCTATATGTTCTAGATACAAGTTCTTTATAAGATATATGATTTGCCGTGTTCAAAAAATATTTTTTAATTTTGACTTTCACTGTAACCCAAACATTAAGTGAGTTTTAAATCCCTGAATCTTCTCCCATGTTTTCATTCAACACAATTCAAGTTCTAATATTTTTCTTGAGTTTCAAATGACTCCAAAAGCTATATTCCTTTCAATCTCATTCCTACTTCCCTTCATTCATTCACTCATTCAGTGAAAACTTTTTGAGAACTTACTAAATGCCAGGACATGTGCTGCCCTGCAGATTCACAGAGAAGGAAAATATAGTCAACCCCCCAAGGAACTCACATTCAAGTGAGAGATATAATCAAATAACTAATTCTTTCTTTTTAAAAAAAAATTTTAAAGTTTGTTTATTTTTGAGAGAGAGGAGACAGAGTGTGGGTGGAGGAGGGCCAGAGAGAGTGGGAGACACAGAATCCGAAGCAGGCTCCAGGCTCTGAGCTGTCAGCACAGAGTCCAACATGGGGCTTGAACCCACGAACCGGTAGATCATGACTTGAGCTAAAGTCAGATGCTTAACTGACTGAGCCACCCAGTGCCCCTCAAGTAACTAATTCTAATTCTAAATGATAAATTGAGCAACGGGAAGATGTACAAAGGCCTGCAGGCACAGAGCTCCAGCCACCCCATTCCTAGCTGGGGTCAGGACACAGGATTTTATATCATTACAACAGGACTGACTCTCCCACAAACGAACATTCTCAGGATGCCAGACTCTGTGCTAAGCACTGTACATACTTAGCTCATTAAATACAGCAACGCCATGAGGCAAACATGACCATCTGCATTGTACACAGAAGAAAACTGAAGCTAAAGAAGGCTAAGTAACCTTCTGGTAAGTGGCAGAGCACCTTTTAACCATTACATTACCCTGCCTCATAGATCTAAACCACACGCAAGACTTGACTATGGGAAAGAATACTTTTCTCAAGGCTAAAAAGCTCTTTGCCACAGATTTCCACCTCAAAGCCACAATACTTCAGGAAGAGATGAAAAACTAGCTCTTTTCTGAGTCTTCTAATTGTTGAATAGGAAATGTGGTGTTGGTAGGCCAGGAAGCTGTCATCACCATTCTTCATTACACTAATTGCCCTTAGATGAAATATGGCTTATTTCCTCTCTGTATCCTGCTCCCATTCATAGCTCTGCTACTTTGGAATATTGTCTGCGTTTGGTCAGGGAAGGCTTTCTCCTTTTTTCATCACACAGAGAGTATAAATGAAGCCCATGGCGGGTCACTCTCTCACCTGGATCCCACAGCCAGTGGGGGGTAACCCAATGTCCCAGTGACTGACCTCATTTGCCACGGTGCCCCGGGAGCTGCCCTTTGCCCCACCCAGGTCCACCTACTCACTGTTGCTAATGCAAGCATTTCTCACTCAAACCTTTGTATGTTCTCTCACTACTTCTTTCAGTCCTGGCACAGCCTCTTGCTCCACCCTATGTGAATACATCAAACCCTGTACAATCGCTCTATCTCCTCCTAGTCTCTCTTCTGTTTAATCTCCCTGCACTGCCCTTCACCAAAGATTGACATCGGTGTTGCACTTTGATACCTGATTATGCATGTGGATTGCACTTGACTGCTGCAGGAGATGCCAGCCCACTCAGGCCTGAATCATCTACTTTGGAGATATTCCCATAGCACACAATGTAGTCCTGAGGCCACAGAAAAAATACTTCATGATAAAAGTCTCTATAGTCAGTATGCTGAAAGCATCCCTTTTCTGCATGTTTTCAGGCAGAGATGCTAACTTTTACATATAATGATATGCTATTGACTCAGTACACACATTGGAACCTCTCACATTCTCTCAGCCTCACCTCACCCCAACTGCCTCTGCAGCAGCCAGCCCTGCCTAGGCTTCCTCCAGGTTCCTTGTGGGGCAACCTGACAGCGCCTCACCTCTAGCCATGCCATGCACCTGCTGCTGCCCGCCCCTGGGCCTCTTAGATGCCTCAGCATAGGACTGTACTTAAAGCTCACCACTGCCAAGGAATTGTGCAGGGGAATTAATAACCCCAGAATCACCACAACCAGAGGGAATGGTGAGCCTACAGATAAATGCTTTCTTCTTTTCCCCAGGACAAACAGATTGGAGACCTTCTGAGGTTCCTGCAGGACTGAACACATGTTGCTACTGCAGTTCCCTATTTCACTCTGGTCTTTAATCCCATTTCCTGCCAGGGATCTCATCCCAGGTTCTGCTTTCTGGGGAACCAGGCTAAAACAGTTTATTAGTCTAGTTGTGCCACAAGAACAAAAGTTGCATCATAGACTGGGTGGTTTAAACAAGAGATACTTATTTCTCACAGTTCTGGAGGCTAGAGAGTCCAAGATCAAGGTCCAAAATTTCATTTTTTGATGAGGATTCTCTTCCTGGCTTGCACATGGTTACATTCTTGCTGTGTCCTCAAGTGGCCTTTCCTATGTCACTACAGGTGGAGAGATGGCTCCCTCTTCTTCTAAGACCACTGATCCTATCTAGGACCCCACCCTTAAGACCTCATTAAACTTAATTAACTCTTAAAAGCCCTATCTCCAAATACAATCGCAGTGAGATGTGGGGCTTCAACATATGAACTGGGGGAGGGGGATACAATTCAGTCTATAGCAGACACCGTTACTCAGAAATATTGGTTTGGTCTTTGTCAATAGACAGCTGAGAAAGGACCTCCAAGATCCCACCACCTTCCTTTTTTTTTTTTTTAAGCTCCCTCCCACCCCCCCCCCCTTCTTATTTTTTAATGAGGAAGGTCAAGGTCCTATTTAGGAACCATCTTACGTTAGCTTGTTCTCACGGATATTAAATGTTTCTAGTGTTCTGCTGGTTATTTGAAAGACTACAGTTAGAAGAACTACATTCTAGGCTTTTCCTACTTACTAATTTAGCTAGATTAAGGGGTGACCTAGAGCAAATAATTTTGCCTTTCCCGACGGTTTTTCTCAGCTATAAAGTGGGATAACCCAGCTATTTTGCTGGGCTAGGGGATCCAAGGAGAAGGAAAGTGGGGGGTGGCATTTTAAAAAGGAAAGGAGCTCAACAATGGAAGAACCTTGGGGTACTTGGAGGGAAGAGCCGGGCGCACCCCAGAGACCTCCAATGGTTAACATTCCAGAGGAGAGGAGGTCCAGCGTGCTCCCAAAGCGCCTGGGTTCACAGCACAGCTCGATTTATTCTAAGCTGCTAGCTGCCAAACCCGTGGTGTTTACCAGAATCCGGGAGGTTTGCAAACCCAGATGTCAGACTTCCTGTCCAAGGGATTCTCAACTGCTCACCCCCAACTCCTATTCGGCCTCCCCCAGGAAAGAGAGAGGCTGCTGGAAGCAGGAGGAGCGTGCACGGGGTAGCCTCACCCCTCCTCTCTCCCCACCCCAAAGGCAGGAATTTCTGGGATGGGCAGATGGTCCACCTCCTCTTCATCCTCCTTGCCCTAGCCCGAGTGGGTAGGGCGGGGAAAACCTCCTCAACTTCCCTGTCTCCGGCCCAGAGCCCCGAGCTCCCGCATACGATCGCGGCAGGGGCGACGGACTGGGTCGCCGGGACGCAGGGGCAGCGAGGCCCCCGGAGGGGTGGAGCACTTGGGGGGTGGGGGTTGCGGTCCCGCCCCCAGCGCCGCATCCCTGCGCTCCCGCTGTGGAGCTGGCCGCCGCGACCGTCACCCCGGGCGCCCGGCGAGTCCAGTGGTTAGGGATGCTGTTGCTACGGTCGCTGCCGCTGCTGCTTCTGCTGGGGGCGCCACGGAGCTTCACCGAGGGCGCGGCGACGGCACTTACCCCCGACCCGGTCCTCGAGTGGCAGGGTGAGTGTCCCCAGAGCCGGTGGGACCAGATCGGCACATCGGGGGGTGGGGTGGTTAAGGCAGAGGAGGGAGGGGTGAAGCTGGGGGCAGGGAGGCGTGAGCTGCTAAGGAGCTAAGGCGGCCGGATTTACACGGTAGCCGCGTCTCGGTAGTCCCGAGAAAGCCGTGTGGATGGGCCAGTCCTGCAGCCGGACGGGCTTTGCACCCCACTCTCGCCGCCCCACACCCCCCTCCTCTAGCCCCCGCATCCTCCTGGCGTTAGCGGGCGGCGAGGCGAGGGGCCTGGCCTGGGCTCTCAGGCAAAACTTGACTCCGCTCTGGCCCGGGACAGGCCGGGCACAGAGGGGTAGCAGATGTTTGAAAATGTAGTCTCCGAGAGTTGTTTATTTGGAAGGATCACCTCTCAGATAAATGATGGCAGAAAGATGTCTCATTTCATCCCCTCCCAAAGCAAGCTTTCTGGATGTGTGCCACCACTTGCCCAGTGGCCCTAAGCCAAGGCCTCTACCCCTCTGCGTCTGGGGAAAAGAATACTAAAGTCTTTTCTATTAATACCTTGCAGACCAAATGGGGAAGTGGAGCCTCTGTAGCCCCCATTGACCGTGTAAGCTGAGCAAATGACCTTCTTGGCTTCTCAGTTCCTCTCATCAGAGAAATGGGGTCTGTGATATCCAGAGGACCACCAAGGATTAAATGAGATAGTTTGTAAGGCATTTGGTGTGCCAGTGAGCCAGAGTTCCTTCAAAGTCACCACCCCCCCCACCGCCCCGCCAGCACAAGTGCACACTGGATCAATTCACCAAACATTTATTCAGCACCTAATACACATACGACTCATAAAAGATGTGTAGAGAGTCATGAGGAGAGGTTGTCCTGCAGGAGGCCTACTCTGGAGAATAACTGCATGGGTGCTTCTGAGGCAGAGGGAAGCTAGCGTCCAAAAGTGGAAGCCCCTGTGTGAAAGGAGGCAGGCAGGGCGATAAATAAACCAGGAGAAGCCTCCAGACAGCCTCCATCCTCTCTGCCTTTGGCAATAAGTTTGGAAAGGAGATAAAACAAGGTGTGGTCAATGCCTGTGTTTTTTGTTTTTGTTTTTTTTCTTTCTCAACATACTTTGCATACATTTTTGAGATAATCTCACCTGTGTATTCTCTCGTACTCCCACAAGGCTTTATCTAGGACAGATTGAGTAATTGTTATTCTAAAATGGCCAAAGATCAGAGACCTCTTAACCCTCTTGGGAAGTTCAAAAGAAATGGTCCTGTGGATGTACATCTGACCCCAGGTATGACCCATCTCCACGAAGAGTTTACCATACAGTGCTTATTACTTTACGTTTAAAATGTGCCTAGTGATAGGTATCTAGAACAGGGCAGTAGCCCATAGGACAGAAGCTGGACCCAAGCCACACAGAGAAAATGCACTGGTGATCCTCTGAGCCAGCGTTAGCATAATGAGCTAATCCCTACTATATGTAGCAGACCCAAATCCTGGCCTGAGATAGTTTCTAATCAGCGCCTTCTTTTTAGTGGTCAAGGACACTCTGAAGTTAAAACTATCTGCTACCTCCTGGACACTCCAAGTGACAGTTTGCATATCTGAAGGCCTTTGACATAGTTGGCAGAGAGATTCTTCAGATATGAAAACGCTGCTACTGGTGTTCATGGAATGTGGGTCTTGGAGACTGTGTGGCAATGAATGTACCAAACTTTGCACAGGCTCCCCTCCCTGCTTCAATCCCCCACATCAGTGACATTTCAAGTATAATCGGGATCGGTTTGAAATCAAGTGTTTCCTGTTTATACAAAGATGGAAAAACAAAATTTTAGCATTGGAAGGGACCTGAGACATTGTCTACTCCAGCTTTCCATTTTTCAGATGTGGAAGCTTTTACACCATTTTTAAATCATGTTTTGGAGGTGCCTCAGTTTACTGTTGTGTTCCACACGTGCACCAACCACACTGACTACTTCTAGCTATGATTGGTATCCACAAAGCAGCCAGGAGAAATATGCATGCATTTCAGTTTTATATTCACTAATAAGGGGTATGTAATAATGCAAGGCAGATTGAACATGTAGTACTTTTTCATCTGAGTTGTTTAATATGTATTACTGGTTGATCTGATATGTATTATAAGCATCTCAGCCTTGGGAGGCTATTGTATTGACTTTTCAATCATTTATCAAGAATTTTGTGTTCAAAAATCAGTAGATATAGTGTCATATAATAGTTAAGTTCATGGTCTCTATGCCAAACGGTATGGGTCCAAATCCTGTCTGTACCATTGTCACCTTGGGCAAATTACTTAACCTCTCTGTGCCTCAGTTTCCTCATATATAAAAATGGAGGTAATAATAGTACTCACTCAAGTGTTTTCCTTTGCTTTCAATATCACCACAACACCATCATCCTCTGGCCAATCCAGACTACTTTGACAGGTTGATAGTCCTTTAACAATTATATACTGCCCTGCACATGGCACTGTACTTGGCATGTCTGTGTTGGCTGTAACAGGGGCTTCACTGTGGTTCTAGAATCTGAGCTCTTCTAGTAAGTGCTGTGACTTGGTAACTTCATTCACTCAAGTACCCCCAATACTGGGAGGGCAGGTGGGAGAATGAAGAAGGGAGTAGGCACTCTGGGGAAAGGTAGACATAGTCTCTGTAGAGGTTGCTAAAGGAAATGAATGGGTGCAATAAAAGAATTTTAAAGCTATGTCGAGAGCTGAAAATTATGTGAAATGGCCCCAACCAACCTAATAATAGGAGAGTTTCGTTGGCAGCACTTATCTTCCCAAGGACTGGAGGGGGCCCACAGCTGTGTTAGTCCTTGAGGACGGTCAGGGTAGGCTATTCCAAATGACCAGTGACCAGGGCAAGTGGGGGTGCTGTTGAGCCTGAGGTCAAAGTTCATGACCATGGGGCCTATTTGGAAGAAGGATGGGAACTGGGATAAAGGGGTAGGGTCAACTCTTGAAATCCTGTGCTAACAGGAAGAGGGGTAAGGTGCTGAAGGCTTCACCTGCTCATTCACTATTTGTCAAGCGCTGTATGCTTTACCTCCCTTCCTGGTTTGGGTTCACCTGGAAGCAATCCCTGAAGCATGTATTTATCTCAATGTAAGTAGTTTATTTGGGAGGTGATTGTAGAAGACATGATGAAGGAGTGAGGAAGTGAGACAGGGAAGGGAAGAAAACCATTATAGGCAACTGGGGCTCGATTTCACAGGAGCCCTTCTGAGTGACTGTGGAGAATGCAGTGGACCCAGTGAGGGGAAGGAAACCGAGGTATTTCTCCTCCACCTTCCACTCCTTACTAATGGAAGGTCCTTCCTGGGGGACTAATCTCCTGGTCTTTGGCCTGCATGGAGCAATGTCAGGGTAGGCGGTGTGGGTAGGGAACCAATGGAATCTGCTACTCACCTCCAGACTGGGGAGATAAAAATATGAGTAGGATATGTTCCCAAGAGGCTGAGAGTCCAGAGACAGATACAGAAACACAAACAATTATAAAACAGTGCAATAGATGTTAAAATAATAAGGAAGGAGCAAAATTCTAAAGGGATACAGCGAAAGGACTGGCTTGAGGAGCTGCAGACTCACAACAGGGCATTTATTTTCCTAAAGGATAAGTAGGTAGTTGCCACATGGGAAAAAGGAGATAGAGCATTCTGGAGAAAAGTACAGAATGTGTGCAAAGGCAGTAAGCTAAAAGTTCTTTCTTGGGCTTTTTTGGATGGAGGAAAAAGGGCCCACTGAAGGTCACTCAGGCAAGTGTGAGGCTCAGGCCTCTGGCAACTGAGAACTGACCACTGAAATGAAGCAACTACTTTCTCTGTTTCTCTCTCAGGAGCTGCTTGTCCTGTTTGGTTCTCTTTCTGTGGACTGTTTTCTTCTGCTTCAACCTGCAGGACCTTTCACGTATAGCTCCCACAGCTTTTTTGGAAGAATTGCCTAGTTTTCTAGGAGAGGAATCTGGCCACATTCATCAAAGCATGCTGGCCAGTCCCTGTGTTCTGCTCTTGAATTAGAGGCCTTCCCATGGCTAGTAGGATGTGATAGTGGTGTGAGATGCACACAGGGATCTGCCCTTCAAGGGCTGTGGATAGAGCAGATCCCCAGAATAGGGGTGTAGCAGGACAAGAAGCTGTGACGTATCTGTATTTGGATGCATGCAAGAGATGAGGAAATGAAGAGTTTGGTTAGAGGCACTCTGCTGAAAGAAAATAAATTCTGGTTGGGTGAGTTGGTTGAGTAAATTTTCTGCTGAGAAGAGCCTCATGAGTCTGGACAAAGGGAATCAGGTCGCACTTTTACGTTTAGGAATGACATGGTCAGTTTGGGACTTGAAGAGGGTAATTCTGGAGGGTAGCAGAGACACCATCTGAGAGGTTAAAGTGATTGCCCATGAAGGAAGACATTGATGACCTGAGCTAAGCCAGTGGCAGCAAGAATGCTGAGGATGAAAAAGTTTGGATTCAAGAAATACAGGCTAAAAAGGAAGAAAAATAAAATTCATAAGCTTAGCAAAAGACACGAGAGAAATGGAAGAATAGGAGGGGCAGTGGTTATACAATGGGAATAACAAGTTTTGGAGATGGATCCTTTCTTGGTATGACCAGGTCCATGGTGTGGTTGTAGGAGCAGTCGCTAAAGTGGAGAACAGGTGAGAGAAAGTTCTTGGAGCAGAGGAAGTTGAGGAACCCAGCATCCATGGCAGTACAGACATATGTGTCTGAAACAAAAGTTTAATTTAAAAAAAATACCATTACCTAATACAACATGCTGCTACTCATCTACTCAGTTCCATTCCATTTCATTTTGTAATGTGGGTTATGACACACTACGTTGATATCGTGACCCATTAATGAGCCATGATCTGTGGAGAAAACACTGGGTCAGAGTGTTGGAGCATCTGTATGGAAATTAAAAGCATTGAGGTGGAGAGGACAATGGGGAGCCCACTGGCATCAAAGTCATAGCAAATGCAAGGAAGAGATTCAGGGGGTGCACCCTGGTGTTGAGGAAGGGAAGATGGAGTGCCATGTGAGAGAGGCTTCTGAAAGAGGATGATGAGAAGAGCCACCACCTAGAGACAGCAGTGGGGAGACACTGTGACCCTGAGATTTCCCCCATAGCTTTAATTTCTGATACAAAGGTAACAATGGCCCCCTTGACAACTCCTAATAGTATCTTACATTTGGAGAGTGACTACTGTGTGCTATTTTACATACATTAACACACTGAACCTTCACCATAGTGAGGTAGGTACTAATAGCCTTACTATTACCCTTACTATTACCCAACTATTCTGGGCAAATGTTCTAGGCAATTCCTACACCCCTGGGCAATGAGCCATTCTCCTAATCTGGAGATTTGGAATTTACATAAAAGCTTGATCAGATACTGGTTTAGCTGTCCTTCCCAGCCATCAGTCACTCCAATCCTCTGACTCTGTTTACCCATCTTCACTGTCTTCTCTCAGAATCTTTTCCACTTCATACTTTTCTCATTCTAGCTTCTCTGACTGGCTGTTTTCCTTACTAGTCTTTGAGAGTCAGCATAGACTTCCAGTTTTCCTGGTGCTTTACTTTTTCTCAGTAAGCTTCTAACAACCTCTTCCCATTCTTGGTTTCACAGTAACTGATATCACACAATGCAAGTTCCAAGCCAATGACCAGAACAGTTGAGTTGTAGAGAGCTCAGATATCTCCTCATTTCCCCTTCTTTTATCTAACAATTTGCTTATTTATATCCAGTTTTCTGAAGAAATGATTCCTTTGTTTTGCCTCTTCTAAACTCATCCCTATGCAATGAATCTTCATATGATCTATCAAAGTAATATAGTTGAGACATTTATAGATGCTTGCCTCCATTTTCTTTTAGAAATTATCCTTGAGGCACCTGGGTGGCTCAGTCAGTTTAAGTGTCCGACTTGACTCTTGATTTTTGCTCAGGTCATGATCTCACAGTTTGTGAGTTTGAACCCTGAGTCAGGCTCTATGCTGACAGAGTGGAGCCTGCTTGGGAGTCGGTCTCTCCCTCTCTTTCTGCCCCTCCCTTGTGTATGCTCTCTCTCTCTCTTTCAGAAATAATAAATAACCATTAAAAAAAAAGAAGAAGAAATTATCTTTGAAAGCCTTTTAGGAGATGTTCCAATACAAAGCTAGGAACATAAATTATATTTCTTTAATTATTCAGAGTGAAAGGACATACAGTTCATAAAAGAAACAAAAGAATGAATGCCTTATAAATACTGTATTAAGTCATTTAGGAAAAAATATTTTATAAAGCTATTCAAGAAAAATGGAGGAATATTATTAAAATTTCTGTAAATTCAGTCTGTGATACAGAGCTAAACAAAACAAACAAGAAGTTTCTGCTTTCATGTGTGGCTACGTGATTTTTAAATTTATGATACTTTCCAGTCTACCACAGTTCCAAAGAAATATGTTAGCATGCAAAACAAAATAAGTGAGTCAGAGAAAGACAAATACTGTATGATTTCATTCATATGTAGAATTTAAGGAACAAAACAAATAAGCACAGGGAGAAAGAGAGAGAGAGGCAAGAAACAGATTCTTAATTATAGAGTACAAACTGATGGTTACTAGAGAGGAGGCGGGTGGGGGTATGGGTGAAGTAGGTGATGAGGATTCAGCAGGGCCCATGTCGTGATGAGCACTGGGTGTTGAATATAAGTATCGAATCACTAAATTGTACACCAGAAACTAATATTACACAGTATGTTAACTAACTGGAATTTAAATGAAAACTTAATTGGGAAACAAAAAAGTAAATGATTCACCTAAAAACATATTCAGCCTCCCAGGTAATAAACTAAACACACACACACACACACACACACACACACACACACACACACAAAACAAGAAATATGCTAGTAAAAATGTTTTACTATTTCTGGCTTTTGGCATTCTGTTCTTGAGAACTTCCTTTTAATTATGAAAACATAAAGAGGAAATTCAAAGTGGTTATCTAACTGACAACATTGTCTTATTTGGCACTATCCATGCTCAACGTCAAGATTTGCTTTGCTTTTCTTAGCATTTAGAAAGTGATCAGTGACTGCGGTAATCCTTATCAGGATCCTATGAAGCCAGTGCTGTTATTACACCCTTTGTACAGATGGCACTTTAGCTTCAAGCATCTACCCTAAAAGAAATGCTCTGTAGTTTGCCAAAGTCTTTCCCCCATGGTGTCAGCGTTGTTCAAGTAAGAACAGGGTGGGCTTCATAGGCAAGTAGCCAGTGAAGACACAGAGCCCCATGTTCAGCAGGGCAACATACTTGGAGTTCAATGTTCTGTGGCTTTGGGTCTTGGAATTCTTATAATTTTAACATTTGAATTTGTGCTTTGGGCCTGAAGTCTCATAGGACAGTAGACCATGAGCCAGAAGCTAGAAGCCTCAGCTTAGGCTCAGTTCCACCTGTGTCACCTCCCTAGATCCCCTGGATGGGTTCTAAGCTGCCTGCACACTCCTACCCTCCACCCACTGTGCCAACCAGATTGTGTTTGGGTGACAGGAGGCCCAGGGATTGGTAGTGAACAGCCAGTATCATCTCAGGGAAGGGCAAGGCAGCAGCTGTCCCCACTGGGCTGACAACACCCGGCGAGGACTGAGTGGGGAGCCTGTCATCTATTCCCAGTCCAAGGACTGAGTGTGATTCCAGCACTTTCTGGCACAGATGTTGCAATCCCTCCTGAACTCATGGGAAGTGGAGATTGACTTGACTTCCTTGCCCCAGGCAAGGCCCCACATTGTTATTTTACTCTTGGCCCTGCAAAGTAGGTAGTCAGCCTGAATCAGAAGCATGGGGACTACTATGGTTTTAATTGTATATTTTGAAAATTTGTATGTTGAAGTCCTAACCCCCATTACCTCAGAATGAGACATTATTTGCAGACAGGGCCTTTACGGAGGTAATTAAGTTAAAATGAGGTGATTAGAGTAGACCCTAATTTAATATGACTGGTAACCTCATAAGAAGGGGGAAATTGGGACACAGAAATATGCCCAGAGAGTAGATGATATGAAGAGGCACAGGGAGAAGACACCCATCTATAAGACGGAGGGAGCTTGGACCAGATCCTTCTCTCACAGACTCAGAGGGAGCCATTCCTGCTGACACTTTGATTTTTTACTTCTAGCCTCCAAATCTATGAGCCAATAAATTTCTATTAAGTCACTCAGTTTGTGGTACTTTGTTATCACAGCCCTAGCAAACCAGTACAGGGACTAACAGTATATCTACCATTAAAAGTTGCTTTTGTTTTTGTGTTAATTTCTGTCTCCCAGTTAAGTAAATGTATTTTTTTTTTCCCTAAATGGGTGTATTCTTAAAGCACCTAAGATGGAAATTCTTCTGATTCAGTAATGCCACATCATTTCCAGGGTTGTTTTGATTGTTGGTGGAGTTGTTTTCTGTTTCTCTTTGTTCTGATGACCTAGTCTTTGAATCATATCCCCAGGGCTTCAACATGCAGGCCTTTTTTTTTTTTTTTTAACATGTATTTATTATTGAGAGACCAAGAGAAACAGAGCATGAGCATGGGAAGGGTCAGAGAGAGGGGGAGACACAGAATCTGAAGCAGGTTCCAGGCTCTGAGCTGTCAGCACAGAGCCCGACGTGGGGCTCAAACTCACAAACCGGGAGATCATGACCTGAGCCAAAGTCGGATGCTTAACCGACTGAGCCACCCAGGTGCCCCAAAATGCAGGATTTTTTGAGGAAAGTTTAACTATGTTCTTACTGTGTCTTGCCTTAACTTGCTCTTTGTAGTGAGGCTCCCCAGTTACTGAGGTGGTATATTTTCAACACCATATATAAGATGATAACAGAGCTGCTGTGAATAAGGATTTTTATACCAGCAACGTCTGTTAGGTACTTTTGAGTTAAAGACAAAATGATGGAGGAATAGACTAAAAGCTAAAAAGAAAAAAAATGTTTTCAATTCAATTGAAAAACTCATTGGTAACATACAGAGAGATACAGCAAAAAACTTCAGAAGAGATGAGATTTTTCTGTAAGGGTCAGCTACAGTTAGAGGAAGGGGCAGGAGGGAACCAGGGGAAGCAGGGAGTGGCAAAGACAATCTAAAAGGGTTAATCCACTTCACACAGGGGTTGGTAACAGGCAATTTGAATCCCCACAAAACTGGAGCCAAGCCAGAGGAGCTGATTAGCAGAGTTTCATGTTTCCCGCATGTGAGAAAGAGTATTATGTGCCCCATGGAACGGGAAGTGGTGATTTGGGAAGATTAGAGAGAAAGGGGGAGAGGACAAGTAAAAAGATTTAGGAAGTGGGATCCCATGGGCCTGTGGAGGTGGTGATTATCCAGGTTCAGAAGCTGCAGGAGAAATAAAGAACACTAAAAATCAAGGACAGTGCTAGGGCAGAGAAAGAGACAGAAGTTCCGAGACAGGATAAGGCGATATTTTAAAATACATTTTACCTTTTGGTTGATTAATAGAAGGCAATTGAGAGGTGGCTACAGGCTTTGTTAGGTGCTGTCATATTAAGAGACAAACACCAAATCTCAGATGATTTGGGCTAAAATGCAATGTGCATGCAGAGAGAGCCAAGAAGGGCAGACACACCTTTAACTTTGTTCTCTGGGACTCTTTTTTCAAGTACAATGCACATGCTGCAAGCATCAGAAATTCCTTGCTTATTGGTTTGCAAAGTCATATTAAGAATCCAGATTTTCTGCACCATTCAGCCATGAACAGGACTGGATTCAGCTGCTTACCACATCCTTTCGTGCTACAGAGTAATCTAAGTAAGGAACATAATCGGATCTGAATCCATTGTTCACTGGACAGGACAAACCCATATTTGTGTAGCTGGAAAAGGTCAATACATCTCAAGAGAGAAGATGCTTACCTTCAGATTGGTTACAGGGGAGAAATGCCCTCCCCACTACCTTCTGGATCCCTTCCATGTCCAAACTGAAATAGAATAGGCCCCCTCTTATTCACGGGGGATACATTCCGAGACCCGCCATGGATGCCTGAAACTGCAGATAGTACCAAACCCTATATATATTATGGTTTTCCCTATACATATTTATGATAAAATTTAATTTATAAATTAGGCACAGTAAGAGATTAACCACAATAATAATAAAATAAAACAATTATAAGAAACTATAATAAAAGTTATGTGAATGTGGTTTCTCTCTCAAAATACCTCATTGTACTGTACTTACCCTTCTTGTGATGATGTGAGATGATAAAATAACCTGTGTGATGAGATGAAATGAGGTGAATGTCGTGGGGATTACAACACAGTGTTAGGCTACCTGTGACCTTCTGTTGATACCTCAGAAGGAGGATCATCTGTTGCCTGGGCACGGTTGAGCTTGGGTAAATTGAAACTGCGGAAAACAAAATGGAAGATAAGGGAGGAGGGGGGCTGCTGTACTGTCAGAACAGAAAGGGACTAAACAGATTCAAGAGATGATACAGGGCAGGGAGTGCATGAGCCCGGCACCAGCTGTGTGGGTGGATACAGCAGAAGAGCTTTAAACCCAAGGAAATGGGGTGGGAGATTGAAACTGGATTGCATTTGGCAAGCTGTGGCTTCCCAATAGCTAGTTGTCAGCATTGCACTTGATGTGAACCATGTATGTGAACTTTTCCTTCCAGTTCCCTTGACATGGAGGAGCATTGAAACCAACTTTCATGGTGGACTTTATTGAATACCAGAAAGCCCTTTGCTTGCCTAAAATCCACCAGAAAAAGAGCTTCATTTTAGGAATTGTTGTTTTATTGTTTGTTTCAAGTGTTTTTGTGTGAAAAGTACAGAGACCTCACGAAGTCTTAACACTTCAAACCTTATCTTATTCACGTACTACTTCAAACCTTCAGCCATTTCTAAGAGCTGCCTAAAGCCAAAGGGGCACCACAAGGCGGGTGGAGGTCACGGGAAGGGGTGCTGAAAATGAAGTGGGGGGCCTCAAGAGAAATGTCCTACAGGTACCCTCAATCAGCACCGTTCAAACAGACAGATCAGATTATAATAGTAGCCCCAGGCTGTAGACTCCAACCTCATAGTGTCATAGAAACTGGCAGGCCTCTGCCAGCCACCTGAACACCTGAGCTAGAAAACAAGTCATTGCAACTACCTTTTCCAGAATCCTCCCATTCCATCAATTGCCAAATCTTGTCATTTCTTCCCTCCTTGAATTAGTTTTATAGTGACTGGAGTCTCACTACTCCCTCCTTTCCTTTCTCGCCACAGCCAGCTGAATTGACACCTCAGTCCCCTTGCTGGATCATAGCAAAAGTCCCCAGATTGTGCACTGGTTCCATTCATGGACTGTCTCATCCCACCTACAGGAGAATTCCTCCAGGCCAGGAATTTGGACATTTGCCTCACACCTATATTCTTAGCACCTGAAACAAGGCTGGGTACACAGTAAATGCTCAATAAGTGTTTTTGCTGAATGATTCACCATGCTAATTCATCTACACCACAGCCTCAGTCATGCTTTCTATTATTCCCAATGCTCCCTCTCATATGAAGAATAAAAAACAAATTTTTGAATAAAATTCAAGTTCTTCATAAAATGACCCCAAACCACCTCTTTCCAACTTTATATTCTATAACCACCAAAGTCTTTTACATAGGTAGGCTCTCATCACCCTAGAGCTGATTATTTTTGTCACTTCTGAACTTTGGTGACATTCGCTCTGTGCCCCTTTGTCCCACTTAACCAGCTGTGCATCTATAGACCTCCTCCACTATTTGGAACTTTCTGTCTCTGCAGTGAGAACAGGTTACCATGTCTGGCCAGTTCACCAAGGTACCTCCGTGTGTGACAAATGTTACGTCCCTAATAAATGACTGGTGAATGAAAATGCGTGTGTGTGTGTGTGTGTGTGTGTGTGCGTGTGTGTGTGTGTGAGAGAGAGAGAGAGACAGAGAGAGAGAGACAGAGAGAGAGAGAAATTGAGAGAGATAGAGAGAGGGAGGGGGGGAGAGAGAGAGAGAGAGAGAGAGAGAGAGATTGAAAGAGATTTCTCTGATAGGCCAAACCTATCCCTTCTAGCTCTGGCTTCCATGTCATTGCGCTTCTCTATACCTCTGATGTCAAAATATATCTTGACATTGTTATAGTTCTTTCCATATATTTCATGATGTACTCCCAGGGATTACAGCAACTCCTTGAGGGCAAACACTATGACATTTATACCCTTTTTTCTGCAGGCTTCCTAACACATACCATACTAGGGACTGAAAAAAATGTTTGTTTGAAACTTTAAGTCTTCTACCTCAAATTGTTTGGCAACAATCTGCAGCAGTTTATTTTCTACTTTATAGGTTATAAATTAATGTATGTAAATAAAGCTAGACCTAGACCTATATGGTCCTCACTCTGCATATGGATATTAAACCTCTAAGACAAAATACATTTGGAAAAAAATGTAAAAAAATGATTTGATTAAATAACCCTTGCAGTCCCAGCCAGCCTTAAAGTTCATGATTCTGGGTTTATGGATAAAGTCAGTCTCCTCCAGGGGGAGCTGAGTGGCTCAGTTGGTTGAGTGTCCAAATTCAGCTCAGGTCATGATCTCACATTTGTGGGTTTGAGCCCCATATGGAGCTCTGTGCTGACAGCTCAGAGCCTGGAGCCTGCTTCAGATTCTGTATGTGTGTGTCTCTCTCTGCCCCTCCCTCACTCATGCTCTGTCTCTCTCAAAAATTAAAATAAAATAAAATAAAATAAAATAAAATAAAATAAAATAAAATAAAATAAGAAAATTTAGTCTCCTCCAAAAGGCCTCATTCCTTCCGGTGTTGTTCTCAGTCTCCTCCCTGGAAAAGGGGCAAGTGTGTGCAAACACACACACTCTCCCCACTCCGAATGATCTGATGACACTGAGGAGTCATGCCCACCTTACACATGACAATAGTTGAGGATCCAGTCAAGTATTCTGAATTCTGGGCTATTTTCTTGTTCTTATTTTTCACCACTTGCTTTAAAGGGCTATTTTTTTTTTTTTTTTTTAATTTGAGAGAGAGAGAGAGCACGAATGGGAGAGAGGGGCAGAGGGAGAGACAGAGGGAATCTTTAGCAGGCTCCACACTCAGCGGGGAGCCCAACACAGAGCTCTATCCCACGACCCTGGGATCATGACCTGAACTGAAATCAAGAGTCAGATGCTCAATTGACTGAGCCATCTAGGTGCCCCAGGGCTATCTTAAATGTGGTTACAATGTTTTCTTTGGCACTGATGGAACCTCCTTCTTTTCATTAACTAGGAGTATTCTCATGATTTCAGAAGAAATAGGTATACTTTTAAGGGACAGATACTTAGGCAAATAATTTCTCTATCTCTAGTGCCCTACACAGTGCCTACCACATGGCTAGCACCCAATGAATGCTTGTGGAATGAAGTAATTTTCTATATGCAGTCAAAAAAGGATTACCTTGAACTTAAATTCCACACTTGATCAAGGAAGCATTCTCCTCCCATTCCTTCGAAAAGTACATGTTATCCTGTGGGGCAAAGGGTGGGTCTAAAATGATCTCCTCAGAGGAACCCAGAAGTAGAAAGTAGAACTGTCTTCCATGGATTTTATTCCATGGAATAAAAAAGAATGAATATTAGCTTGTAAGTTACTTCTAGTAAATCAATCCTTTTTCCCCTCTTAAACTTATAATTATGAAGGGAAGTATAATAACATTTTACTGCAAAGAGATTTAGTAATTCTGGCAGTACTTCATTAATCACTTAATCAGTGTTCAAGCAGAACTGATGTCCTTGACATATATAATCAATCTTGATTCCTCCCACATTTGATTTTCATACTTTTTAAAACCTGACTATAGACGCTAAGGATTGGTGGCTTTTTTTCACATTATGTGTTTGTTACAGACAGCCTATATATGCATATAATAATGATCATAATATTGATACCCGTATTGGGTCTCCTCAGAGTTTATTTGAAGGCAATTGTTTTCTCTTCAGTGAATTTATGGAGATTAATGGTGCCAGGACCAGATTCTATTATAGTTTAATGGGAAAATGGGATTGGGTCATTTTTTAGCTTAGTGTGGCATAGTATTCTTTTGGAGATGGCATATTTATTGTTATTGGTAAGCCAGAGCTACTTGTTTATGATACATTCTGAGGAACTTTTCCAAAGCTACATTCTAAAGACAGCTGGGCGTGAAAACATAATAACACTCCAAAAGTGAACAGCATGGGATGAGGTGTGTCTAATATCTTCTGCTTCAGGAAGGTATTTTTATGATCACTAGTGTAACTACAGAAGTTTGATTACACCACTCCTTTTCTCTTAACACTTAATAATTTGAACATTTAAAAATATTTATTCATCCAAAATGTTAGTAATATATAATGTCCATGTTGACTTAAAGACCATCCATTTGCCTATCCATACACTGCTTGTCAACATTATGTGTTTTTCTCTTTCTTATAAGAGAACTGCAGTATAGACTTTACAGGTAGATACTAGTTTGGAAGATGAACAGATGGAGACTCTTAATTCATGATTGCACGTATATTTGAACAAACAAGAAAAATATTTTGTTATCTTGATTTTGAAGAGTATTTTTCCTCCATAAAAGGTGATCTCAGGATCATTTAACACTAAAAAGTCTACACACACTGTGTGCTACAGAAGCTAGAGTAAAATGCATTTTTCTGCTAATGATAGAAGTCTTTGGGGATGCCCATATTAGCACTCTTCAGTGTTCAACCAGATCTGCAGTTGCATTTGCAGACCAAGAATCAGGAAGCCAGAGGGATAAGAGTAACAATAACAATACTAACAACTTGCTGAAGTCTTCCCATGCCAAAGTGGTGTGTGATGTGCTTTGCATGGGTTACATAATGGAATGCCCTTAACATCCCTATGAGATCAGTATCACACATGCTGCCAGTTCAAAAAGGAAAGGTGAGTCTTACTGAGATTAAAAAACTTGCCCAAAGTTCCAGACTGATCTGCCTGATTCGAGAGCCCTCAACCACTCGCCAGGTAGGCTGTCTACCCATCTTAGGTGTATAAACTGAGGCCCAGAGAGCTGAGGTCTAGCCAGTAAGTAGGTGGATATATTTGAACAAGTAAATGAGATAGAAGCTAAACTACAGAACAGTTATAGTAAAATGACTTTCCTTTAGTAAAAAATTAATGAAACTCTGAGCTAGCTAGAAAGTAATTAGGAGATTACAACAGAAATTAAGGTTAACGTTCTACCCAGGCGTGAAAAGGTGAAAAGAAGAGTTGGAGAGAAGGTTAATTATCAGAGTCTACATCACATTGGCAAGGGGCAGATTTGATCTTGAATGACTATTACTAATAACCATACAGACATGGTCTTCATTAGGAAAACAAATTTCCTGATCTAAATGAAATCTCCCTAAAACCATTCATTCTCTTCCCCCACCCAAACACACACTCCCTTCTCTTTTGCTCTGATATATGATGATCAAAGCAATTTTCTGACAACTAATTCAACTCCTCAAATATACGCTTATAAGTAAGGTTATCAATTATTAAATGAGGTATAGCTTTCATTAATACATTGACAATCTTTTTTTTTAACAATGTCTTAAGTGATTTTGGTTACTGTAAATCAATTCTCAGCCTAAGTAACTTAGGAAAAAACAAAAGAACTTTCCCCTTGTCCCCATGCACAAGGAAGCCCGTTCCATGCTATTCCAAATCCCTAGAAGGCCTCTGCCTGTCACTTCTATACCCCTGCCATAGGACACGACTTGCCCCGAATCAGTCATTTTAAAGGGAAATTGATAATGTCCCTTCAGATTTTTAAAGAATGGACAGGAGGTAAACTACAAGAAGAGAGAATAAAAGAACTCTTGGGCCTGACCAGACATTCTGAGCTGGGTAACTCAGGAAGCCTAGGCCTGCCTGCCTACACAGGCAGACCTGTACAGCTGCTAGCACATCTAATCAACGTCAGGCATTTACTCAACTTCTAAAACATGTTCAGTACACTCTGTGCTTAGACTGAAGAAAGTAGACGTGATTTCTACCTTCAGAAAACCTACGAGAGAACAAGTTCATAATTGTATAACCGGTATCTTCCAGGCCAGTGATGAGGTGTAGTCAGATGGCAGGCAGGTAGCTAATACCCATTCCCTGGCTGGGCCCTTCCAGTTTTTCCACAGGAAATTCACCCAAATATCTTCAGGGCGTTGGAGGTTCAGAGGTGCATCACAAAAGCCTACTCTCTCCATATCTCCCTGTGGCCTGTGTGGTTTTGCCACTGCCATGGTGCTCCAGTACCTCCCATGTGAAAATACACATGATGGGGGGGCCCGAGTGGGGGTCTTGGGCATCCACTTGCTGCTGGTACCACTTAACAAGTATTCTATAGTGAATAGGCCATCCCCACCCACAGCAAATGTCCCCACTTTTTTTACTCCACCTGGACTCAGCACAGAGAGCAAATTGGAGAAGCTTTTCTTCCCCACCAGCTTTACACCTTGTATCAAGACACAAAGCAACACTTTGCTTCTATCCTTTCGGTTGCCTGTAGGAATTTGATGGTAGAAGTTTTCATTTCAGTGGCCCTTGATTTGGCTGCCATGTTACTAATATTCAGGCGCTTGTCTAAAGAAAACCAAAAGATCCCCATACCTCTGGGCATGCAATGTCCCTCCCATTTAGCCCTGAGTATTATTACCAATCCTTGCTCTCTCTCCAGTTGTGGTGAGTTCCTTCACCATAGTACCTCTCCCCTGTGGATTGATAGGCAGCCTTTGCTACTGGCCATGGAGGTCTTAGATCACTTTCTCATTAGTTCCAACAAGTCCATTTATATTTCCTAAGAAACGCTTCTGTTTTGTGCAAATAAAGCCCTTCTGGTGGATCCATCCATCACCTCAGATCTGTTCAAAATGGCTGTAAATTGTCACATACAACATCTTAGACATGCACACCAGGATCCTCATGACACTAGTTAATGATAAATGAAAGTTCCATGCCACGTTTCCTATTTTGTTGTTTCAGATAAAGGAATATTCGTTATCCAGAGTGAGAGCCTCAAGAAATGCATTCAAGCAGGCAAATCTGCACTGACCCTGGAGAACTGCAAACCAGCAAACAAGCACATGCTGTGGAAGTGGGTTTCAAACCACCGCCTTTTTAACATAGGAGGCAGTGGTTGCCTGGGTCTGAATTTATCGAATCCAGAGCAGCTACTAAGCATATATGAGTGTGATTCCACTCACGTTTCCTTGAGATGGCGCTGTAACAGGAACATGATCACCGGCCCTCTCCAGTACACGGTCCAGGTGAATCACAACAACGTGCTTGTGGCCTCATGGAAATATCTTCATAAGTGGATTTCCTACATGTCAGGTGGTGGAAGCATTTGTGAATATCTGCACAAAGGTAAAAAATAATTTAAATGAAAGTACTTATGAAATCACATACTTAGAAAGATTATCCCTAAGTAAAGATTTGTAAATTATATGACAGCACCCAGAGCCTCAAGGGACTTCTGCTAAATACATTTTAGTTGCTACTTGCTTATCATAAAAGGATTATTGGAATCTTAGAATGAACTTGCTAAATTCAGCTAATGAAGCAAACTCAGAATTTAAAGGTTTTAGAGGAGAAAACACTTAAATAACTCAATGGAAAGGGGACGAAAGAACAAGTATAGGAGACAAAGAGAAAATAAAGGTGGAAGATAAAGTCTGTGAAGTAAAGACTTGTCAGGATGAATAGAAGAACCTCCCCTGCCATGGTTTCTATTATTGTACAAACTCAGCCCCAGGTATGAGCATGTCTACGGAGCACCTCAATGCCTCCTCATGCCTGCCTGGCATCCATGTGATGGTCACGTACAAGGCATTGAAAGATAAACCACACACGACTGTCAGGAACAATTGGCAAGTGTCAAGCGGTGGGAAGAATGGTTTCAGGAGTGGGGGCTTTCATCCTCCATAGCTCTATAATACTTGACATGTTAAGCGGGAAAAAAAAAAACAAACATAAAATGGCATAAATTCTGAAACTGCAAACCTGTCTCTTAGATTCTGTTCTGTAGCTTTCCTCATTCATTCATCCATCCATCACATATTTATTGAGCAGTGACTGTTTCTCGGGTGTCGGGCTGGGCATTTAATTTATAAAAGCTAACAAGACAGATGTGGCTCTTGACCTCATGGTGCTCTATAGAATTATGCCTTAACAAGAGCATAGTCCTGTTGAGTCATGCTTAAGGCCAAGGATGCCCCAACTCTAGGAAGGAGAGCAAGGAACTCCTACAATCCAAAGCAGGACTTTCTCCTGTACCTACAAGGAAAGAATAAAGAGAGACAGAGCCAAGAGCAGGCCATTAGCAGGACTCACTACGATAAGTAAGTGCTGCAGGCCAGCACTCTGAATAGTCTACAGTCCTAAGGAAGAACTTAATATTTTGCTTTGTGTTAATTTTTTAGGCAGATACTCACATTCCTATGCACTCAAGTGAAGACTGAGCAGAATTCAGAGGACTGAAACAAGGGGATGTGTCCTGAAACACCTGTAATTCCTCAACAGCCCAAACTTCTAGGGCCAACGATGTGGGGTGCTCTTGGTCTAGCCCCTGCCAATTGTGGGGAAGGAGTGGGAATCTCCACAGCTGGCCCTTCCACTCCAGGACCTGTTAACTTAATCGAAGGCAGTCCTTATCCCCCTCACCATTGAAAGCCCCTGCTGAGTCATGCTTAAGGCCAAGGATGCCCGATTATTGTAATACTCTGAGAAGGCAGCCAACAGGCCACCTCTTCACACTCCTCTCTCCTTGACTACAATAGAGGTCTCCTAGCTAGTCATCCCATTTTCCCCTCTTGCTATGTAGGTTCTGTTTGCTACCCTGCACCCTGAGTTAGTCTTTAAAAATGGAAATCTGATCATGTCATTTTCCCATTCAAAACTCACTTGGTGACTTCCCACTACCCTCAGGGTAAAGGCCAAAATCCATAATGTGGCAGAGCTGGCCATTTGTGAGCTGACGCTCCAGTACTTCCCCAGTTGCACTTCCTCTTGCACCTCCTTGCTCTTTCCATTCGCCCCACACATGTTCTCATTACAGGCCCTTTGTATCTGCTGTTCCTCCCACCAGAACAACTCTTCTGCAAAGACCTGCACCCTCACCTCCCCCAGTTCTTACTCAGAGAGGTCTTCACTCACAACCCTATCCAAAATAGGGCCCCTCCACCCTTCAAACACACACACAGTCATTCTGTCTTCCTACCCTGCTTTGTTTTTCTTCATGACACTTACTGCTACCTGGAATTATGTGTTTACTTGTGTATTTGCTTTCTCTTTGTCTCTCCCCAGTAGAACAGAAGCTTCATATGAAAGGGAACATCTGCAGGTTTGCTCATTAGTACATCCCCAGTGCTGGGCACATTAAATGCTCAATAAATATCTATTGAATAAAAAGAAGTAATAGATGCCTATAAAACTCCTGAGGTTCAGATGCTGATCTCTGATGTATTTGGGGAGTGGAAGGTATTGTAAAGTAAAACTCAGGGCGGCTCAGTCGATTGAGCATCTGACTATCGATTTTGGGTCAGGTCATGATCTCATTATTGTGGGATTGAGCCCCAGGTCGGGCTCTGCGCTGAGTGTTGAGCCTGCTTGGGATTCTCTCCCTGCCCCTCTCTAGCTCATGTGCTCTCTCGCTGGCTCTCTCTCAAAATAAACATTTTTCTTAAGTTAAGAAGTAAATCTCCATTTAATTTTCCTTCTCATCCATTAACAAATACGTGTGCTACTGTCGCAGGGGCACCACAGTAAATAAACAAGTAGATAATTATGTAAACAAGCCACTTATCAGCATGCTCTCTGAACCCTTGTACTTTTACATACACTAGACAGTAGGTCCTGAGTGTTCTCAGTGATATAGCAAGGGCCTCACCCATTGTAGGTTTTCAGTCGATAAAAAAGTGTATTCACCATATGACAGTTTCCAAAGATAAAGCTGACGTAATACTTATTTGACTTTGTCTTTATCTTTCTCCTAGATTTGTATACAATCAAAGGGAATGCCCATGGAACACCGTGCATGTTTCCCTTCCAGTATAACCATCAGTGGCATCATGAATGCACCCGGGAAGGGCGGGAAGACAACTTACTGTGGTGTGCCACGACAAGCCGATATGAAAGAGATGAGAAGTGGGGATTTTGCCCAGATCCCAGTAAGAACAAAATCTAGGCTTCTCCATATGTCATGAATGAATCAAGCATGATTAGAAAGTTATCTGTATCTAAAGACAAGCACCAGGATTGAAATATTGAAGTTTGAATAAGCACTCTGATTCCATTTATCCAGATTTTGATTTTGTGTTTGTTTTGCCTTGAAAAGACAATTCTGATGTATACTCTTTTTTTCCCTCCTGTGTTCAAAAGATGTTAATTAGCCTTTCTTCACTAAGCTCAGTGCATAAGGATGCTTTAACCAGAATGAAATTATAACACTCCGTATGCTCATTAATCCCAGCTTCCGGGCAGAATACGTCAAAACAAACCTAAATGTGCATAAAACTCATTCTTTATATCTACTTTCAGTCCACCCCCCTCTTATAAGCTGGCTTAATTTCTCCATGTCCAGACTGCTTGTCTTGCCCATTGTCAAGTCCAGGCATCAGCTAGCTCCTTGATGACCTTTCTAAAATCGCTGTTGCCCTCATTATTTCTCAACAATGAGTTCTCATCTTGATTCCCTTTCCTTATTACTCAATTTCTAGCTAGAACTTCAAAATCTGACACCTGCAATGTTCCAACTTTTTTCTCATTTAGTACTTATTTTATTTTTATTTACCTAAAAGTTTTCCAATAGCTCCTAAATACTGAAGAATATTTACATATACCTTTTACTTTCTATATTCAATGTCCTTCACCTTGGTTCCTGCAAGTCAGAGTATTGCTCCTACTATCTCATCTTCGTGCCCCTCTCCTTCGTATATTTAACAAAATGCAACAAATAAATTTGAAGCAAAAGCACATTGAAGAGATGAATTCCAAAGAATGTGATTTATAAGTTATCTGTAGAATTGTTTTGTAATCTAAGAACCAGTATAGTTTAGTGAATAAAAGAGAATATAGGCTTTGAAGTCAGACAGACCAAGACTGGGGTCCTTTTCCTTTTCAACGATGAGATCTTGAGTCTCAGTTTCTTCACCATAAAGTGGAGATCATAACAGTACCTTTTAGAGTTATTGAGATCCAATTAGATGATGCATCTAAGGCAATTATACTATCTGGCACATGGTAAGCACTCACCATGATTAGCCATCACCATCAACATGTATCATCATCAAAGATAACTTATCTTTTCAGTATGCACTTCTGAATCAATGACCCCTTCTCTTTATTGTCTGTCAACAGCACTAAGCCAGGCATAGCAGTGAATACCAAGAGTGTTAGGACTTAGGACCCTGCCTTCAAAGAACTTGGCCTGTAGATGTAATACAGTACAGATTTGCTCTATGCTGGAAAATGCAAGACTATATTTGATATGATATTCTAGAATCACCTATGGCATAGGTACAAATACATATCCTGTCCCCTCTCTCAGACATGCAGTGAGTCCAGTGTCTGGGATCCAAGGATCTGCATTTTTTAAATTTAAACTCAAGCTAGTTGACATACCATGTAGTCTTGGCTTCAGGAGTAGAACCCAGTGATTCATCTCCTACATGTGGCACTCAGTGCTCATCCCAACAACTGCCCTCCTTAATGCCCATCACGCATTTAGCCCATCCCCCTGTCCACCTCCCCTCCAGCAACCCTCAGTTTGTTCTCTGTATTTAAGAGTCTCTTATGGTTTGCTTCCTTCTCTGTTTTTATCATATTTTTCATTCCCTTCCCCTATGCTCATCTGTTGTGTGTTTTAAATTCCACATATGAGTGAAACCATATGACATCTGTTTTTCTCTGACTGGCTTATTTCACTTAGCATAATACTCTCTAGTTCCATCCACACTGTTGCAAATGGCAAGATTTCATTCTTTTTCATCACCGAGTAGTATTCTATTGTATATAAATACCACATCTTCTTTATCCATTCATTAGTCAATGGACATTTGGGCTCTTTCCATAATTTGGCTATTGTTGATACTGCTGCTATAAACATCGGGGTGCATGTGCCCCTTCGAATCAGCATTTTTGTATCCTTTAGATAAATTCCTAGTAGTGCAATTGCTGGATCCTAGGGTAGTTGTATTTTTAATCTTTTGAGGAATCTCCATACTGTTTTCCAGAGTGGCTGCACCAGTTTGCATTCCCACCAACAGTGCAAAAGGGTTCCCCTTTCTCCACATCTTCGCCAAGATTTGTTGTTTCCTGAATAGTCCATTTTAGCCATTCTGACAGGTGTGAGGTGGTATCTCATTGTGGTTTTGATTTGTATTTCCCTGATGATGAGTGATGTTGAGCATCTTTTCATGTGTCTGTTAGTCATCTGGATATTTTCTTTGGAAAAGTCTCTATTCATGTCTTCTGCTAGTTTCTTCACTGGGTTATTTGTTTTTTGGGTGTTGAGTTTGTTAAGTTCTTTATAAATTTTAAATACTAACCCTTTATCCAGTATGTCATTTGCAAATATCATCTTCCATTCCATTGGTTGCCTTTTAGCTTTGTTGATTATTTCCTTTGCTTTGCAGGAGCTTTTTATCTCGATGAGGTCCCAATAGTTCACTTTCGCTTTTATTATCCTTGCCTCCAGAGACATATCAAGAAGTAAGCATCTGCATTTTTGACAAGTACCCCAAACGATCCTGTTGCAGATAATTCTTCATCAGACAATTCATAGCATGCAGATAATCCTGTGCCACATAGATCCATATACATAGGTGATATTAAGACATTTAACCACTAATATGTTACGTGCTATTGACCAATCCAAGTAGAGACTTTAGCATGGAGGTTAGGAATCCCAAAGGCCCAGTGCTGGTATTAACCCCTCAGCTGCTGGAATGTGAGGAGGTGGGATGAAGGAAAAGATGCAGGAGAGACTGGCACAACAAGGGGCCCTCAGGGAGCTCAGGATGGTAGCTATTCACCAACCAGCATGAAAGTGTTTCATTGTTTAATAACTGCTTAGTCATTAACCTTCTCTATCTGAATCTGAATATCTGTATGTAGGTAGATGTATTTATAATCCCTATGCTCCTTAGATTCTTGAGTCAGATGTCCTATCATTTGCATTGTCTTCTCTTTCCATTTCTATCTCTCATAGATGTCCTTATTAAAAGTACCTGAACCAACACCAACAGCATTAACATGTATTACACTGTATTCTTGAGGTTCTGTGAAAAGCCCTTTACCATCCTCTGTCTCTTTTTTTTTTTTTTTTTAATTTTTTTTTTTCAACTTTTATTTATTTTTGGGACAGAGAGAGACAGAGCATGAACGGGGGAGGGGCAGAGAGAGAGGGAGACACAGAATCAGAAACAGGCTCCAGGCTCTGAGCCATCAGCCCAGAGCCCGACGCGGGGCTCGAACTCACGGACCGCGAGATCGTGACCTGGCTGAAGTCGGACGCTTAACCGACTGCGCCACCCAGGCGCCCCACCATCCTCTGTCTCTTATGCAATTATTATTTCCCAGATGGAAGCCTGGGTGTAGTGGTGCTTGGGGCTTTTCACCCCCTGTGCCACCCCAGTCTTCCGATAGCGCAGAAGCTGCTTCTGCTTCTGCTTGACAGCCTGCTAGTCAGCTCTCCTGACCTTTACCACAACCAGTAGTGCATGTATATTTGTAAAGTGCTAAATTACAGTTCCAGTTTTCTTCTTTTCTTGTTACTTTTAGTTCCTGGTGACCAACATAACTCAAAACGATGTGTCAGAGGGTGAAATCCGAGCAAGCTGATGGCTCTTTCCACAGAAGCAACAAGTGGATAGAATAGGGAGGAGTGAGTGGAATAAGATTTGTGCTTCTGTATATCATCTTTCTTAATGGAAGTTTTTAGTATCTCAATGTAAAATGATGCTTCCTTTTTTAAAAAAAAGATGATTGTAAGTGAGCAAAATTTAAATTTAATATTACTACATATACAAACACACTGGCAGTGAAAGATGCAATAAAATACCTATCACTATAAATTTTCAGGAACAAGGAGATATATAGAAATCTCTCTGGGTTTGTTTAGAGGCAATTCTTTGCCATCCTAAGTACCTCTTAATTGTGTGTTTTATACAGCTGGACAGTCATGCTTAGTTAGCTTGAGATATTTTTAAGACACTAACCTCTGAAATAGGCTGAGGATTGCCCTTGAACCTTATTCAGCTGATACAGTTTTTTTTTACCACTAACTTCAATGGTATAACAGAGCAGATTGGTACTAACACGGATGTATGACTGCAAACCTCACCTAAGCCTTCAACACTGGTTGCAATGCTATAGTCTTTTGTCATGCTGCTCACTTGCTCACCACAGTGACACTACCAACCTCTCTGTCCTCCTCTAACGTCTTATCCTACCCCCGATTCTCCTTCCTGATTCTCCTGACCTGAAATGACCTGAATTCCTACTCATAATGAAAACAGGATCTATCAGAGGGGAAGTTTTGACAACTTCCTGGTCCCTAACCTTTAAACCTACTTGGGTCTGCACCCATCTTTTTTCCTCCATCCTGTACAATGGTGTTCCTCCTTCTACCCTAAGGCAAATTCTCCCCCACCCTTGGACTCCAGAGCCCCACATTCATCCTTCTCCAACCTGTATCTAAGTGTTTCTCAATGTGTGATCCCCATTCTGGCAGGATCAGCATTCCCTGCAGGCTTGCTAGAAATGCAAATTATCAGCCATAGCCCCAAACAACTATATCAGAAATTCTAGAAGTGCAGCTCTGCAATCTGTTTTAACAAGTCTTCTAAGTAATTTCAATGCACACCACTCTACTGGATTCTTCTTCATTAGCAGTCAAACATGCTCATGTCTTAAAATAACATCTTAAAAATAGTAGGACACCTTCATCCCCACTTATGCCTCCTGAAAACACCCATGTCTTTCACCACTCCCCAACAGACAGTTCAAAAGAATTGTCTATACCTCTTCACCTTGCTTTCATTTTCTCTGTCTCTCCTTTACTTCTATGACAATGCATGCCTGATCTCCACTTCCACAAATCATTCATTCATTCAGTCCCACAAATTTGTATTGAACACCTACTATGTGCCAAGCTCACTGCTGAGATTACAGCCATGAACATGAAAGATGAAAGCCATAGTGCCTAATGAAGTTCGCATTCGAGAATGATACCCAAATTAATATATAATTACAATTTTTGATAAGTACTACTTTAACAAAATGTTGTTATCAGTAAGAAATCTAATTTAAATTTGTGAGTCAAGGAAGGCATTCCTGAGTATGTTGTATTTAAACTCTAGTCCAAGAGATGAGTAAGCGTTATCAAGATAGAAAGTGAGGGGATGAGATATCCATTCACAGGTGCATGGTGCAGCAGTGTACCAAGGAGGCAAGCTGAAAAGAAGCCTATAGGCCTGGTCAGCACTGGGTGTACCGGCAATAAGGGAATATATTGTTTGAATAGAACTGAAAAGAAATAATAAAACCAACTACAGGTTAATCTGCTTTTGACTCACCGTGCACATGCACTGACAATTCTAAACAACGTCCGTGATAAAATACTGTTACCTGTCGAGGGTGACTGCTTCCCCACCATCACTCCCAGCATGCCACTAGCCATGTGTCTGAAGGCTTTGAGGAGGGAAAGAGGTGACTGCTACTATCTAGGAAAGGCAATGTGGCAAGAGCACAGTGAGTAAGGGAGAAAGGAACAAGACATTCTGGAGAGGTTGGCAGAGGTCAACTCATGCAGAGGCAAGATAATTCAAGGTGTCCTAGGGGTAAAGAGTTACCTAATTCTAACTATAAATGGAAGCTATAAAAGGATCTTAAGCAGTGATGTGATAATGATTTACAAAATTTTAAGGGTCATTCTGACTTCTTTATGGCAAATAGCTTAGAAGGGAGTAAGAGAGAAATCCTGGAGATCAGTTATAAGGCCACATCAGTAGTTGACCCAGGGATAGTGGTGACTTGGGTTAGGTAGCAGAAAGGGGATTGGAGAATAGATGTATTGAAGATCTAATTTGGAGATAGACTGAATAGGATGTGATTGTCAGGAACACAGCTGAGCTGGAGAGAAGGAGCTGAGCTGTCGGGTGCCTGAGTAGTTGATTCAAGCAACAAGCCAAAAATGAAAGAGTTAAGCCTTTCATCACTTACTGTCAGATGTAAGCAAGAGCCTAAAGTGGGAGGAAGCACCAACTCCTCTTGTTCCATTTTTCCTTATGAAATGGCACACTGGTTGAGGGTCAAAAGGATCAGAGGGCCCTGAACAAAAGCTTCCTCAGTTTTGTGGACTCTGGGATCAAGGGTTAAGGGGGGGAGAAAAGCTAGTAGTGGAAAAGGACTGAGTAAGAGTCAGAGTGAGTAAAAGTGTCTTCAGAAAGTTCCCCCTCCTCCACCCCCAACCTCAGCAGAGGTACATGAAGAGGATATCATCCCAAGGCCGCAGATAAAGAGGCCTAGAAATGAAGGTTCCAGGGCTAGGAATGCAAACAAGTGAAGAGCATGATGGGCCAGGGGACCTGAGTCTTTGACTAAAATTCCCTTCAGAGACTTCAGTGCACTGGCTATGAACCAAGTCTGATGTGGGAGTGCATCCTTCCCCCATGAAGTCTGCCAGGTAAAACCTTTGTAATTGCCTATGGTCAGGCCTGAAAAATCATATATAGATTTTTAACCAGGAGGTGGGACTCCTCACTGGTAAGGAGAGACTTAAAGGAGATAAGGGAGAAAATGAGATGTTAATTAAGACCCCAGGTTTCTGATATGCATAGCTAAGTTAATGGAGATACAGATTTGGAAGAGACAATCAAGCATTCAGACTGGAACTTGTTACGTATCAGTCAATCATGTGAGATGTGGACTAGGCAGTTAGACGTAAAGGCCTCTAAATATCTGAGAGTTGTAGTAATGGATTAGATAGTCTAGAGTATGTGTAGAATAGAAAGAAAGGGGTTCAGGCCCAAGTCTTAAGACCTAAACACTCAGTTTGACCAGAGAAGAATGAACCAGCAAAGGAGACTGAGACCAGGCGGCCAAAGAGGTAGAAGTGTAACCAAGCATGTAAAGTCAAGAAAAGAGAGTATATCTGCCAAGAGAGAAAGCTCAACTTGCCAAATGTGGCTGACGGGCTTGATTTGACAAGATCTGAAACTTAAGTGTTTGCTGGACTTGGCAACATGGAGGTCATTGATGGGCTTAACAAGATGTGCCCTAGTTGCCAGACTGTGTGGGTTAGAGAGTAAATGGAAAAACAGAAGAGGAGAGAACACTTCCTAATTCATTCTGTGAGGCCAGTATTACCTCGATATTGAAACCAAACAAAGGCATTATAATGAAAGAAAACTACAGACCAATATTTCTCATAATGTAGATGCATAAATCCTCAACAAAATACTGGCAAACAGAACTCAACAACATACAAAAAGAATTGTATACCATGATTTATCCCAAGAATGCAAAAGTGGTTTAAAATCTGAAAACCATTAATATAATACCCATATCAATAGGAAAAAGGGCAAAAGCCACATGATTATTTCAATGAATGCAGAAAAAAAATATTTGACAAAATTTAACATCCCTTCATGGAATTAAAACAAAACAAAACAAAACAAAACACTAAAAAACCAAGAGCAGAAGGGAATTTCCTCACCCTAATAGGAGCATCTATGAAAAACCCACAAACAATGTAATTAATGGTGAAATACTGGATGCTTTCCTCATATGATCAGGAGTCAGATGAGAATGTCCACTGTCACCACCTCTATTCAACATTGTACTGGAGGTTCAAATCAGGGCAAGTAGGCAAGAAAATGAAATAAAAGGCATCCAGATTGGAAAGAGGAATTAAAACTATCTCTATTTGCAGATGACATGATCTTGTACATATAAAATTCTAACGAATCCATTAAAAAAACAATTACAAGTAATAAACACATTCATAGGATAGAAGATCAATATACAAAAATCAATTGTATTTCAGTACAGTATCATTGAACAACCCAGAAATTAAATTAAGAAATCAATTCCATTTATAATAGCATCCAAAAGAATACATAAAATACTTTGGGAAACATTTAACAAAAGAAGTGAAAAACTTATACTCTTAAAACTACAAAATATAGTTGAAAGAAGTTCAAGAAGGCCTAAAATGAAAACATATTCCATGCTCATGGGACCAAAAGACTTAATATTGCTAAGGCAGTATTACCTCAATCTCTTTAAAATTCTGGCTGACTTCTTCGTAAAAAGTGAAAAATTTATCCTAAAATTCATATGGAAAGTCAAAGAATCCAAGAGAGCCAAAATGAAATGAAAAAGAGAACAAAGTTGGAGGACTTATACTTCCCAATTTCAAAACTTATGCAGAGGTATAGTAATCAAGACAATGTAGTACTGTCAAAATTGACTAGGAGTGCCTGACTGGATCACTTGGAAGAGCATGCGACTCTTGATCTTGGGGTTGTAAGTCTGGGTCCCACGCTGGATGTAAAGATTACTAAAACATAAATAAATAAACTTTAAAAAACTGGAATAAAATTGCAAGTCCACATTTATGGTTCATTGACTTTGGAAAGGGATGCCAAGATAATTTAATGGGGAAAGAATAGTCTTTCAGCAAATAGTAAGGGAAACTGGATATTCACATTCAAAAGAATGAAATGGAACTCCTATCTCTCTCTCACCTTATAAAAAAATTAACCCCAAATAGATCAAAGACTTAAATGGAAAAGATAAAACTGAAACTCTTAGAAAAATATATAGGGACATAGCTTCATGCTCTTGAATATGGCAATGCGTTCTTAGATACGACATCAGAATTCAAGGAACAAAAAAATAGATAAATTGGAGTTCATCAATATTAAAAAAAATTGTGCTTCAAAGGACAGTATCAAGAACATGAGAAGACAACCCATGGAATGGAAGAAAATATTTGCAAATCATATATCTGATAAGGGACTTTATATCTAGAATATATAAAGAATTCTAATTAATTCAATAATCAAAGACAAGCCAATTCAAAAATGGGTAAAGTATCTGAATATACTTTTCTCCAGAAAAGATTTACAAATGGCCAATAAGCACATGAAAAGATGCTCATCTTTAGCCATCAGGGAAATTCAAACAGTAGCCACGACGAGATGCCACTTTACAACCAGCAGGATGGCTACAATCAGAAAGACAGATAACAAGTGCTGATGAAGATACAAACTGAAGCTCTCATCTGCCACTGGTAGAATTGTAAAAGGGTACAGCTGCTTTGGAAAACAGTCTGTCAGTTCTTCAAAAGGTTAAACATCGAGTTACATGATCCTGCAATTCCACTCCTAGGTATGTATCTAGGAGAAATGAAAACATGTACCCATACACTAATCTATAAACAGATGCTCATAGCAGCATTATTCATAAAAGCCCAAAAATGGAAACAACCCAAATGTCCATCAACTGATCAAGGCATAAATAACATGTAATATAGCCATACAGTGGGATATTTTTGGGCAATAAAAAGAAGTAAAATGCTGGTACATGCTACAACATAGACAACTCCTAGGAACAGTATGCTAACTGAAAGAAGCCAGTCACAAAAGACCACATATTATACAATTCCATTTATATGAACTGTCCAGAATAAGTGACAGTCTATAAAGACAGAGACAAGATTAGTCTGATCAGCCTTGGACTGAAGGTGGGGATAGGGATTGAGGGGGAAATGGAGAGTGACTACTAATGGGTCCTGAGTGATGAAAATGTTCTAAATCTAATTGTGGTGATGGTTGCACAATTCTTTGAATATACTAGAAATCATTGAATTATATACTTTAAATGAGTTATATGTCATGTCAAGTATATCTCAATAAAACTTATTTTTTTGAATGAGTAAATGGGAGATGAGTAATTGAAGATAGAGTGTGTATAAAAGGATTTGACTAATGGGGGTGGAGAAAAGGCAATGACTGGGATGGGGAGGTCAAGGGAGGAAGTATTTTTGTTTCTTATTGTTTGAGGATGAGAGACACTAGACCATCTTTGAATACATGTGGAAATGATCTAACAGAGAGAGGTTGAAGATACAGCAAAGTGAAAGCAATTGACTGTGTATATATGATCTCTCAGAAGACAGAGGAAGTAGGATCTAGAACATAGATGGACAGACTGGCCTTGCATAGATGTAAGGACAATTTCTTAAGAGGGAGAGGGTGGTACAGGTCCAAGAAGCTTGATTGATTAGGTCATAGGAGAAGATGAGGAGAAACTGGTCCAGTGGCTGTAGACTTTCTCTCTGAAGAAGGGGAAGAAGGAACAAAAAGTTTGGACAACAGAAAAAGTGTGAAATGAGTATTGTGGCTGCTGGAGAGCAAGCTTACTAGAGAAAACTAGCAGTGCTTCCAGGAAGTATTGAGGGTGGTTGATAATCAAATGATCAGAATGACTTTTCTGTGCTTCCCTGTTGGGTGCAGGCATAGAGAAGGCAAATGATTGGGCTCCTCTGTTGAACAGGGCTCCATGCTCACTTATGGACTCAGTCCTCAACAAGATTTAGCAACATATAACAAAATTCACACCATCTCTTTTCTTGGGCTTCCAGGACCCACATCTACTAGCTCTCTTCTTTCTTTTGTGGCCACCATTTCTCAGCTTCCTTTGATAGTATATTCTCCTCTACCCAATTCCCTTTAAATGCAGATGGGTATGCTTGGGAGATAGCATGAAAAAGATGGAACATGGTACCTACTTTCCTGATACTTACATTTTATCAGGAAAAACAGAGAACTAATGAGAAAAAGTAAATACATCATTTAATTTCAGTTGTGATCAGGGCTACCAAGAAGCCCTGTAAGGCATTGGGAATGTACAGCAGGAGGTCCTGACTTGGTCTGATATTCTTTTTACATGAGATTTACCAACACTTTGCAGAGAGCAGATATCCACCAACTATATGATGAGTAAATGAAAGACTAGGGGCGCCTGGGTGGCTCAGTTGGTTGAGTGTCCGACTTCAGCTCAGGTCATGATCTCACAGTTTGTGAGCTTGAGCCCTGTGTTGAGCTCTGTGCTGACAGCTCAGAGCCTGGAGCCTGCTTCGGATTCTGTGTCTCCCTCTCTCTCTCTCTGTGCTCCTCCCCCGCTTGCACTCTCTCTCTCAAAAGTAAATAAATATTTTAAAATAATAATAATAACAAAAGAGAGAGAAAATAATAACTTTATAGCTTGGAGTTGCTCTAATAATATGCGAATTAATTTTTTTGAAGAACTCAAAAATTTTTTAAAGTGGCAAGAGACAGTTGACTTGGGACAATGGCAAGGCTGTATCCTTAGGGAAGAAAAAACAGCCATGTTAACAGAGGAAAGGAATGGCTGCATCCCAGTCAAAATCCATAATAAAATCAGCGTTGACATGAATAGACTTCAGTTCATTAGAAGAGAGGTATACTTGGGGGAGGGGGAGAATCACCTATTTATAACATGGTGCAAAAATATTTTGTACTCTTTCATCAAATAGTAGGAGATACAAAGATATATAGGACACAGTTGCTTTCCTTAAGGAGCTCATAATTTAGTGACAGAAGAAACAGTATAAAGACAACCATAGATGCAAAGAAAAATAACAATATGATTCCAGCCCTTAGAATTTTTCAAGAATGATTAAATGCACCTGAGACACCAGCCTTCAATCTTGCGATTTTCAGTGGCTTGGGAAGAGAGACTACGAAGAAGCAAGAAAAATAAGAATAAGTAAATGTTAATGCTCCAGGCCAAGATGGGAGCCTATGCCACGTGGGTTCCTGGGAAGCAGTCTCTGAGGCAGAGATGAACAGCAGGTCTCTTGGGGAATGTTCTCAGGATCAATACATGTGGAAAGCAAGGGAAGAAAGTAGCATTGTGCACAACTGTGATGCAGGCCTGGTGACCCCTAGACTGACTCTATGAGAAGTTCTCAGGCTGGAATTACTCCCAGTTGAGGTGAGAGGAGGGACCTATAGCCCTGCACGGACCAGTCATAGTTTGCAGGCCGCCTTTGGAAAAGGAGATATTGGGGAAAGTGACTTCTGCAAAGGCAGTCCTTGAAAAAGGTCTAATTAATACTGGAATGTGTCTGCTGACAGCTGCAGAAATAAGGCCTTCGATCCTGAAGGGAAATCAGGAGAGCACATCCCAGTGCCCAGGCCCAGGGTAACACTTTCATCCCATTTGTTACCATACAACCTTCAAATAAGATCCGTGGAGTGACACACAGTCTACCTAGAGAAGAAGAGAGAAGACTTGTGTCTGACTGCACAGAAGTACAAATTCTTAATATTTTAGTTAAAACCAAATTTCAGGGACACCTGGGTGGCTCAGTCAATTAAGCATCCGACTCTGGTTTCCTCTCAGGTCATGATCTCCTGGTTCATGAGTTTAAGGTTCATGAGTTTGAGCCCTACATTGGGCTTTCTGCTGTCAGCACAGAGCCTGTTTCAGATGCTCTGTCCCCCCCTCTCTCTGCCCCTCCTCCCTCTCAAAAAAAAATCAACATAAAAAAATTCAATGACAAATGAACTTACTTGTTAGAAGAATATAGGCACCTGTTGCAAACATTTGACTGGAAGTTTCCTTTTGATTAACCATAAGAATTGGCACAGATAATCCAAACCAAGGACAATCTAACAAAACTGGGCTGTGTAATTTGCAGCAGAGACAGGATCACCTGTAAGCCTTCCATCTCAACTGTGCAATGTATGGAACTGATGCAGGTTACTGCAAAAAGCTGTGTCTACACAGCTCAGTCTATGTCCATTGAAAGGGCAGGACCAACTCTTGGCAAAAATGGGAATGAGATCAATTGAAGTGTCCTTCAGACCTTTACATATCATGATATGGCTGTGGCCTGAAGACTTACAGTTAGGATTTATTATCAAATCTTTCCTTATGGCAGGAGATGAGAGGCAGGTACCCTATGTCCAGATCTCTCTTCCTGACATCCTCCCCCAATTTCCCCTTCTGGTATCTTCTACCTACATCTCTCCCCTCTGACAACCTACTATCTTTTAGTAGTAAAGGGCTACTCAGACCTGCAGGCACTCCTTGGGAAGTGCTTTAATTTTTTTCTTCCAAGTCAATATTTGCTGGTGTTTGCTTTGTGAACCACCTGGATTAGAATCAGGAATATGTTTAAAATGCAGGTTCCTGAATCCCACCTCAGACCTAATTCAGAATCCCTGGGACTGAGAACAAGGAATCTACATTTTCTGTACAAGTTACTAGATGATTTTTATGCAAATTGAAACTGTAGACACCACCCCGTACCCTTCTCTCATGGCCTCATGAGAGATGAACACCAGATGGACAGGGCTGAGCTTATGTCTATTATTATGTCTATTAACACTTACTGTGTTGTTCATCTCAGGGATGATCTAACATTCTAACTGAAGACAATCTCTAAAAACCCATTCTCAATGGGGAAATTTCAGACACCAGAGAAGAATGATTACTGAAATATTCCTCCTTCCTTTCTTCTCCTCTCCTTAATTTTTACTTGATGATAGCTTTGTCTTCTGCCCCTATTTGATGACAGCTTTCTCTTCTGCCCTCCTTCAATCATGGATCCTTCTATAAATTCATGTATCAGTCAGAAAACTCTATAGACAGCTTTAGAGTTATATGTGGTTTAATAACTTCTACTTAACTAACTCAGTTCTGGGGAAAGCACATTGTAATCAGACATGAAAACAAATTTTCACATTCCCAAGGGAACCATCTAAGTATTATGGAGAAAAGAAACAAACAAAAAAGATTTCATTGTTAAGTAAGTTTGAGGTATAACCAAATTAAAATTGAGCTGTTTCTTTACTACAGACCTTCTCAGAGCCTTTTCTATGCTATCGTACATTTTGAACTTGGAGGTTATAGATGCATTATGTCCCAGCTCTTCTTAAAGAGTTTGTGAAGTTGTATTACTCTGTGGATCACACTTTGGGAAATAATGTTCTAGATTTTAGCAGATTGCCTGTCCATCCGTTACACTCATGCTGTAACATGTTTTGCATTTTCTACATTTTCACATTTTCTTCAAATTCTTTGGCTGAATTTGATTTCAGGTCATCACTATGGCTGCTTAGTTCATCTTGGGGATTGATTTAAAATTTTAGCAAAATCACCCAAAGTAGGTCTTTATTTTCTGTTATTTCAATAAACTTTAGATTTCAGATCCGCATTTCACACTTCATTAAATTTAAGCATACTATGCAATGTTTCACAAGTGGATTTTACTTCTCTTTCTTTTGGCTGAAAGAGTTTTATCTTAAATTGAGTATCAGTATTCCTGTTCTCAGGGTTCATTTAAAAACTATGTTCATTTCAGACTCATATTTCTGTATCTCTTTTATCCCACCTAGCATTTTGGTATTTGGGGGAAAAGGCTTTTTGATACAACATTTGCATGTGTCTCAAATAAACATTTAAATGCTTTCAGTATAAAGCTCTAAATGACTGCTTTTTAAGGAACTCAGATGTTATTTTCACAAATACTTCACATCTACTTCCTCCTTTTAAAAATGCCTTCTCTTATTTTCCCAGAAGGGATTGGACCTTCTTTATTGATAATTTCTTGAATTTCCTTAAATCTTGAAAGAGTTGAACCATAAAGTGCCAGTGGGATAACAATGCATATTTCATCATAAAGACCTAATGAAGAATCAATAAGGCACTGAAGTTTTAGAGGTTGAAGTTGGAATCATTCCATTCAAATTCATTTTAGAAAAATACCTTGTTGTTTATATAAAATAGGATTATAGTTAATGTTGTAATGGACTTTGTTTTCAGCATCTGCAGAAGTGGGTTGTGATGCTGTCTGGGAGAAGGATCTCAATTCACACATTTGCTACCAATTCAACCTGCTTTCCTCTCTTTCCTGGAGTGAGGCACATTCTTCATGCCAGATGCAAGGAGGAGCTTTACTAAGTATTGCAGATGAGAACGAAGAAAACTTCATAAGGAGTAAGTAGGGGGATGATGCATACTGATATTAATGCAATTAAAATGATTTGTTAACAGTTATGTCCAGGTATGCAAAAATATATTCTGAATAAATAAAAAGTCCCTTAAAAATATTTTTTCTTTTATTAATATGGTGCCGACTCACACCCAGAATTGTGACCTGTTTGCTGGGACATTCCATTTGCACCTGGGCATATATTCTTTATTTTCTCTCCCTTGGAGAAGAGGAATTGAGGCCCCAGCAAGGGACCCCGGAGAATTTGCAGCTCTAATAGTGGATCTGGGAGACTTCTAAACTTACGTACAGATTCCTGCTCTGCTGGAGATCTTAGCTATTCAGCTTCTGTTAATGAATAAGTCCTTTATTAATTTTTTCAATTTTTTTAATGTTTTATTTATTTTTGAGACGGAGAGAGGCATAGCATGAGCAGGGGAGGGGCAGAGAGAGAGGGAAACACAGAATCCAAAGCCGGCTCCAGGCTCTGAGCTGTCAGCACAGAGCCGGACGCAGGGCTCGAACCCACGGACTGTGAGATCATGACCTGAGCTGAAGTCAGACACTCAACCGACTGAGCCACCCAAGCGCCCCTAAGTCCTTTATTAATTAAACAAAATCTCACCTGTCAGTCAGTATGCACAGGTACATAGGCCTTCTCTTACATGACAAAGAACTTAAATTTAGTTGGAAAAGCAAAAGCACACACATATTAACTAACAATATAAGACAATAATATGTCAAAGAGTTATGCTAAAAGGCTGGATTTTGGGTTTTACCTATCACCTAAACTCTCCTCTTACTTCTCCTTTATAGGTTAAATATGTTTGTAGATGTATACACACAGCTTTTAAAAAAATTTTAGAAACATTTGAAAATATCACAAAATTAGTCACTCATAAGTTTCTGATGCCTTTTTTCAAATTTTATTGCACATGTAGTACATGTTTATTCTAGAATAACTTTTTTTTTTTTTGAGAGAGAGAGAGAGAGCATGAGTGGGGCAGAGGGAAAGAGAATCCCAAGCAGGCGTCATATTTAGCGTGGAGTCATGACCCTGGGATCATGACCTGAGCTGAAATCAAGACTGAATGCTTAACTGACTGAGCTACCCAGGCACCCCTAGAATATTCTTCAAATTTCAAGTATAAAGATAGAAAAGTATCCCATAATTCCATAATCCAGGAGCAATCATGTTTTTCTAAAAAAAAAAAACAAAAAAAACAAAACCCAAAACATGTAAAGGCATGCATGCATATACAGTGTCTATGGAAAATAGTACTGAATAAATACAGGAGGCAGTTATTTCATGGTGGTTAGGAGCAGGAACCAGAGAACCATATGCTTGAGTTTGACTCCTGCCTCTACCACTTACTAGCAGAGCTCCTCCTACAAGTGACCTAACCTCTCTGTACCTCAAATCCCCCCCTATCAAATGGAAATAATAGCCATGCTACTTGTTAGCAGTACAGATTACATGTTATGATGCAGATGAAGTCTTAGAAAATAACAAACACTCAATGTGTGTTAACCATTTAACACCTATGCACACGGTTTGATAATATGCTTGTTTCATGCACCAGCATATAATGAACATCTGCCCATGTCTATAAATATAGGTCTGTATCATGGTTTTTAATGGTTACCTAGTATTATAGGTTACCAAGAATATATTTATCTAACCCCCTACTATTAGATAGTGATAGATAGGTAAAATTATTTATTTTGTTTTTATTTATTTGTTGCTCTTATAAACCATCCCTGCACTTACCTTTGGGCATAGATCCCCAATTATTTCTCTACAAGTTTGTGGAAGTGGATTCACTGGGTGGAAGATGAAGCTTTTGAAAGTCATCAATACCTTCCAGAAGGAACGTAACAAATGCGTGAACAGGGCAGGTTTGCCCCTTTTGCCCACAGACAGGCAAAAGTGGGAAATTATGATCAAAACTGATTTCAGTGAGTCATATTGCAGGGAAAACACCAGTTTCTAATATCATTATTAGCCTGTAATGGTTTTTACAGAAAAATTTTGCATACCATTTATGAATTATAATTGTTACCTATCTTGACTGTCAGAATTTCTAATAAGAAGGTTTGGACTTACTCATCAAACTTGAATAATGAGTAAAGAAGTAAGATATGTCAGAGACTTTGATTTAAATACCACAATTCTATAATTAGACTTCGGGGATTGTTTAGGAAAACAGAAGTCTATTCATAAAGACAGAACCCTGTTCTGACCATGGTATTTTTTTAATGATGAGAATAGTCTAGTTTTTTGCTAATTGCTGGTGAACATTAATAGTTATAAGGAATTATCTAAGCTGTCACAAATGCCAAGAAATATCCAAAAGAATTTAGGTTTGAGTTCATTATTACAGAACTGTGAGCCGATGTAGTCGTAAAGCTAAATAAACAGCTCTTGTAACCTTAAACACACATTATAAATTACCCAATGATTTTTGTGCGTATTGTTAAAACAACTGCACAGAGGGTATTTGAAATACCTCTAAGATAAGAGTAATTAATATTTTAATATTTTAATTAGGTTATTTGAAAATACTGCTTGGCATTTGCCCTGATATGAAATGGGAAAATTTCTCTCCCTTGTCAATCCATCTTCCATGCCGCCTCCTGTCATCACAATACCCACTATTTAATCCGATAGTGTTACTGAAAGGACTAATCAAAATGACGTTAGAAAGAGACTCTGTGTAAGTGCCGCAGGAGTTTGGAAAGGTGGGACCAGTGAATGGTATGCTGTTTCTGTTTAGGGGTTTCTGGGGTCTCAGAATTACAACCCCATTTTTTCTCTTTCCTAAGTGGGTTAAGTTCTTCCAGTTTTCCACCATGTAACTGAAATGTTCAATCACAGAGGATGCTGCTGACTCATTTATTATGTGAATGCACTGGTGTTTATACTTGGCGTGCTCATACAATTGATCATTCAAACTGAGACTCTTTTTAGAATAAAAGGGGATGCGATTAGTAATTATTCTGAAACTACCAGCATAAACCATGAGTTTTCCTGACACAAGTCTTACCTGCCAGGGCCTCAGTCTCAGTCCCCTGCATCTGGTTCAAATATATTGGGTTCCGATACAGATGAACTATAAGACAAAGAGAAAAGTGCTCCCTTTTATATATTAAAAGATTAAGTGGCAACATTTGAGAGTGTCACAAAATTAGTCAGTTTCACTGAGTCTCTGTCTCTTCTATTTTTTTTACCTCCATGATCTGATGAGAAATCAACTTTTACTAAGTTTCTGAGACTTGTTTAAAATGTATCCTATAATAAATTTTGTTGGATTTTAAAGGAAGTTCTTTTATTTTTTTAAAGCAAAATAACTGAAATACAATCATAAACTATAATATACACTGTGTAGATCATTTTGAAATTATTGTGGCTTTCCTTTTGGCATTGTACATGATCAGTTTGGTGAATCCATTCTCTTTTTGGGGAGCCATAATCCCCAAATTCAGAAATATTATTAATATTTTAATTTAGTAGGTTGCATTTTACTCTCAATGTCAATAAAATCTCTAATTATTTTAAATACTTTAAAAGCATCATTTAAACAACTATATAATATTTTTATGCAATCAAAAATATCCATCCCGGGGCACCTGGGTGGCGCAGTCGGTTAAGCGTCCGACTTCAGCCAGGTCATGATCTCGCAGTCCGTGAGTTCGAGCCCCGCGTCAGGCTCTGGGCTGATGGCTCAGAGCCTGGAGCCTGTTTCCGATTCTGTGTCTCCCTCTCTCTCTGCCCCTCCCCCGTTCATGCTGTGTCTCTCTCTGTCCCAAAAATAAAAATAAACGTTGAAAAAAAAAATTAAAAAAAAAAATATCCATCCCTTAATTTCCATTACATACTTCTCCCTGGTTCGCCTTCTACATTTTGGGCTGGCTTTTATTTATTTTTATTTCTTTTATTTTCTTTTATTCTAGAATAATTTTTTTAATTCAGGTAACAAAAGAAAAACCAAAGAAAACTTTCCCCTAATTCTCTAATTTTGAACCATGTTTTTCAGCACAGGCATACCAATATACATGTTTATACATAGCATCTCTAACAAAAATGGGGTTAAATTAAAATGTGAGGAGCTATGGCACAGCGGTTGGGAGCAGGGACCACAGAGGCAGCCTGACAGAAAGCCTTCTCCCAATCCCAGCTGAAGATGCAACATTGTATGGCTCCAGCCTGCCTGGATACTTTGGTCCCTTGGATTATGCTTCTCCTCTTGGTCACACAACTCCTACTGGCTCTCACACTGGACAGCCGTCCCACCCCCACCCCCATTGCTGCTTGCTTTGGCATACCTTCTTAAATTTGAGGACTCGTCTCCATTCACTAACAATAATTATGTTTTCTCTTCCTTGCTAGATCCTGATAAAAAAAAGTTCTTTACATTGTTTAATTTTTTAACTGTGAAATACTTCAAAAATATTGAAAAATACAGAAAATTGTATGTGCACACACATATACCCATTATACAGATTTAACATCACTTCTTCCTATTCCCCTTACTTGGAGCCTATGGTAACCTCAGCAAACTGCAGTCCTGAGCCTCCAAGCCAAAGCTGCTACCAGGAACACATAGCAAGAGAGGATAGACAGAGGGGCGCTTTCTGGAGTGGACTACCTGGACACTTCCCCCTCCCCCATCCAAAACCCTTAATTGCATGAGTTCATGCAAATCAGATGGTCTCAGATGTGCAACCATGCACTCTTGGGTGGATTGATGATCCTTTAAAGGCAGCACTTCTGGATGCTTAGATTAAGCCCTTCACAGCTCAAGAACTGCTGTTAGTGAGCCTTTATAAGAATGCGGTGTTTCTCAAGATGCCAGAGCCTGACTTTGTTACTCTGAAGCATCAGAGTGGGGTTTAGTAGCACTTAAAACCCTTCTCTGTCATTGACTCCAATTCATTTATGACTACATCCTTCAGGAATGAGAAAACAAGAAAGAAGTGTATCATTGTGGGGAGGGGGGTGTTTGTTTCCTCGTGTTCAAACTCTTATTTTTCTCTTCATTTTAGAGCATTTGGGCAGTGAAGCGGTGGAAATGTGGATAGGTCTGAATCAACTGGATGAAAATGCTGGCTGGCAGTGGTCTGATAGAACGCCGCTCAACTATCTGAACTGGAACCCGGGTACCTGCAGTGTTTTATGTGCCTTTGATGGGTAGCATTATCCCACAGCCTTACACAGCAGCTATGTCCCACACATATAGAAGTCATGTTATTTTAAAAGTGGTTTATAAACATTTTTAAGCTTGCCTGAATTCCTATAAGGCAAGCTTTTCCAGACAAGAAAATGGAGGTCAAGAAGGTAAGCTGTTTCTCCAAGGTTGCAGGAGGGTTGGTTTAGAGCCAAGACTCTAGTCAGCTGTTTTAAAAAATAGCAACAAACTGCAAATATTTCTTTAAAACAAAACCAGCTATTGCTATCTTTGAAAAATCATTTCATTGTCATGTCTGGACTTCAACTGCAAAATCATAGATATAATATAGCATCTTCTAGGATTTGTCACACATGCCAGAGAAGAGCTATCTCCTTGATGCTAAAACACCACACTTACATATGTCAAATATATCATACTTGAATAAATAAAATGACATCAATATATTTTAAACTAACCACTTTTGCCTCTAACATTAAACACACATACACTGTATTTTCAGAAATAAGTTTTGAGCCATTTGTTGAGTATCATTGTGGAACATTGAATTCATTGATGCCAAATGCCTGGCAGAGTCGGGATTGTGGGTCCACCTTGCCTTATATATGTAAAAAGTATCTAAACCACAGTGATCAAGAAGTGATTGGTAAGTGATTTTACTTTAAGTTGGCTTTATGAGTTGCTTACTTGTCATCTCAATGTATTCAAATCCATTTACATTTTTGCTAGTAATTCACAATTTAAGCAGCTAGGGCTGGGTTTTATAGTTACATGAATAAACATATGTAAGCAGATAATATCTGTTATTCCAAAGGCACCACAAATTTAACAAATGCATTTAGGTTTTTACTAAAAACCAAAGCAAAGGACCTAAGCATAGAAGACAATTTCTGCTGCTTTTTCTTTAATTTCTTCTAATTTCTTTAATTGAGTTGTTCTGCATTAGAAAAACAAGATATGCTTCCTTTTCTAGTCTAGTTTTGAGTTTTAATAATGGTTACCTTAGAAATTAAATATAAATTAGAACACAGTTTTATAAAACTCTTTACTTCATTGATCTCCTACCATACTCTGAGTCTCTTATAACCATCCTCCTCAAAATAACATACAAACTTTTATGTGCAACTAAGACTTAAATACTACCTAATTACAATCTAATACCTAAAGCCCAATTATTTGTTTTTAAGGTCTCCTGGCTCTTTTTAGTTTCTGTGGGAGTTAACGTCTTAACTCAGAAAGTAGACATAAAAACATAACCATATTTAGAAGAATCATGACCAGCATAATTAGGAACTCCAGATTTAAAATAAAGAGAATTATCATTTTTATTTATTTGTAAATTTTTTTAATGTTTATTTATTTTTGCAGAGAGAGGGAGAGAGAGACAGAGCATGAGTGGGGGAGGGGCAGAGAGAGAGGGAGACACAGAATCTGAAACAGGCTTCAGGCTCTGAGTTGGAAGCACAGAGCCCAACGTGGGGCTCAAACTCGCTGAGAGCGAGATCGTGACCTGAGCCGATGTCGGACGCTCAACCAACTGAGCCACCCAGGCGCCCCTAGAATTATCATTTTTAAATATTATTCCTTACAATCAGACGTTAACTTTCATTTTCCTTTAAGTGGCTAACCCTAAGTGAATGGTGGAATCATGGTGGGGGGGGGGTGGGGAGAAGCATTGTGCCATTTTTTTATGTAGAGTTTTCATTATGTCAAGAACATGCTGAAATTGCTATCGCTATTTATGTCCTTCCCTTCCATCTCTTCCTCTCTTACTCGTTTCTTTCTTATGCCCTCCTGCCATCCTTCTTTTCTTCTCTTTTATTTACTCTAAGGTTCTACTAATTGAAGCCCAAAGACCACAAATGAGGGTAATTAAGCTAAATTAGTTTGGATTCTTTGCCGTTGCTTCAGGTTTAACAAATTCTTTCAATGACCTAGTCCAGTGTCTTCAAACTGTTTCTGGGATCTGAAGGTTCTTTGCTTGGCTCCACCCTGCTTCAATCAGAGAAATTTCTCTTTTATCTTTTTATCTTACCCATAGAGCAAAGTTTATGGTTTTAATTTCAAAAGGGGTTCTATGACCCCTTGGTTGAAAACCACTGGGGTAGATGATATCTAAATATTTAGATATCATTTGCGCTTAGCATCCCAGAGCAATTTTAAAACAATGTCTCATTTCCCAAATAGCAGTGGAGCTATATCTAACTAAATTAGTGCTTAAGGGAGGCACTCAGTTGTAGTTAATAAAATAAAGTAAAAATGCTAATTACCAGGTTGGGGACAAGCTTCTGGAAAGGGAGAGCCAAAAGTTCATATGCATACCACTGCTTTCCCTATTAGTACCAAAGCATCCTGGAACTGTTCTGTAAGTCTAACCCAGGGTCCATATGAACCCAGAAGGACAACACAGACACTAAGACATACCCTAAAGGTGAAAGCTATTTGTCAACTCTGCTTTGGAGGAAGTAACCAGAATTTCAGGCTTTTTTTCAGCTGAGGATAAATATCTACATATTGTACATAAAATCTTCAGAATACCATTTATATTGTGTGTCATAATACTCATTTTTGGTGTAAAAAATTTTTCTAAATGCAGAACTCTGACTGCTAAATTTTACATCTAGCCCTGACAGTTCACTTTGGCTTATGACCTTCACCAAGTCTCCTTACCTCTTTGTACCTTAGCTCATCTGTAAAATAAAGCACTGAGATCCATTCAATCTAGATCTAGATCCTATAGTGAATCCTTCTCAACTCTGAAAATGTAGATGATTTATATGTTATTGTTTCATATGTCTCTATTTTTCAAATTTTTTTTTTTTTCCAGCGTTTATTTTTTGGGACAGAGAGAGACAGAGCATGAATGGGGGAGGGGCAGAGAGAGAGGGAGACACAGAATTGGAAACAGGCTCCAGGCTCCGAGCCATCAGCCCAGAGCCTGACGCGGGGCTCGAACTCACGGACCGCGAGATCGTGACCTGGCTGAAGTCGGACGCTTAACCGACTGCGCCACCCAGGCGCCCCTCTATTTTTCAAATTTTTAAAATAATCATATATTGATGGCAATTTCTATTAAGGCTAACAAGTAACATGTTAAAAATTGTGGAAAATGACATTGTTTTTCATTGTTTTAAAAAGAAAAAGATGCTTGGAAATATTACACTACCTACTGTGAGCCTGGCTGGAATCCCCATAATCGTAACTGCTATAAACTTCAGAAAGAAAAAAAGACCTGGAAGGAAGCTTTGCATTCTTGCCAGTCTGACAACAGCACATTAATAAACATTGCCTCATTAGCACAGGTGGAGTTTCTTATAACCCTCCTTGGAGATGGTAAGTGCCACATGTCTTTGAACTAAGAGGTATGAAATATAATGTAGTCACTATCTTTATTAGTGGAGTTGAAAAGAAGTTAAGCTATGTAAAAGTGATGATTTATGGTATATATATCTGAAGTTTCAAAAACATTAAAAAAAAAAACATGAAACTTAAACCTGTAATTTAGCTTTATGGCCACTAGATAGCAGTCATGTGCTATGGTCATGTGATCTAAGTAGTAATGGAATTCCTTAGATAAATAATTGGATTTTAATAACCGTAGCCAGTGAAAGGTTTGGTGGTTTTCAAGCTGTGTGCCATGGTTCAGGAATTCTGAGCTCCTGGGCCTGCATCCACCATCTGTGCATCAGAGCAGGCCTCCCCCTGTGTCTTGTATTTGACATGGAATTCTTCTGAAAAACATTGAAATCACTGAGTTAGATTTTTTTTTTAATGAAAAAAAAAATCTCCAGAGTCTACACTGGTGACCTTTTGGAAGTTAGGTTTTAGTTTCAAGTAAAAACAAAAATCCTCTCTGTCACTTTTTCTCACCTGCTGCATTTGAGATTAAAAGAATCCTGTGGCTGCCTCTGTCTCAATAGGGGCACTTGAACCTTTCTCTCAGCCTCCTAGGGTCTTTTCACCTTACCTGGGCTGTCAAACTTTATTTACTTTTCTGGCAACCCCATTGCTCCCATTTTAATGCTTCTAAGAGTTTCTGCTCCTCTTTTTCCCATGGCAAAAAAAAAAAAAAAAAAAGAGAGAGAGAGAGAGAGAGAGAAAAGTCAAGAAAAAATATATTGTAAAGATTTTTCTTTTAAAAGTCCTTTTCCTAATCCAATTGACCTTCCTATTTTTCCTTTAACTAGGCAAAAGCAAAACCATACTGATAAAATGTACTTTTCATACAGTAGCAGGAACTAATTAGAGTCCCAGCAATCTGACTTGCTTTTAAGCTTTGTCCTTGCATTGGCTTTAGCTCATACTCTGCCCCACTTACAAGGTCTGAGTCAAGCAGATGGGATAGTATAGGGGGAACAGGTTTAAGTAGATATTTTATACTGAGACTTAAAAGGTTTTATCACATGAAAAAATAAAGAAGAAATCATTTATAACAGGCCTGGTGCATTATCTCCTTTGCATTAATAGGATTCCTGTAGTTTACATTTCTCTCTTACAGAAAATGCATCAGAAACATGGATTGGTTTGAGCAGCAATAAAATTCCAGTTTCCTTTGAATGGTCCAATGGCTCTTCAGTCACCTTTACTAATTGGCACGCACTTGAGCCCCAAATTCTTCCAAATAGAAGCCAACTATGTGTCTCAGCAGAGCAATCTGTAAGTTGATTTGTTTGTTTAGTGCTCACTTTGCTGGATTTGTATTGAGGGCCACCTGCATCAGGGACTTGGGCTGTGGCAGAGACCAAGGCACAGTCCCTACTCCTCCTGGGGCTTCTACGCTAGGCAGTAAACATGCACACACAGGAGAAACATGGTAATTATAGTTGCGATCATAGCTTTGAGGAGATAGGTGATGTGATGGTGAACAACCTGGGTTGGGGCTGCTACTTCATACAGAATGGTCAGGGGAAGCTCTCCAAAGAGGTGATGTTTAAGCTAGAACTTAAAAAAAAAAAACAAAAAAACAAAAAAACAACCTCTGGAGGAGCAGGGGAAGAACATTCCAGCCAGGGGACAGCTGCTAGTGTAAAAGCTCAAAGGCCGGCCAAGGCTTGCCATGTTTAATAATCAAAAAGGAGACCAGTGTGGCTTGAGGGGATCCTAGGAGAGGGGGCAGGAAGAATGCAAAAATGTGAAGCTTTTAGTCCTGGTATAGAATGACAAAAGGACTTCAAGGAGATGAAGGGCATTGTTTGATTTACATTTTATTTTATTTTATTTTATTTTATTTTATTTTATTTTATTTTATTTTATTTTATTTTATTTTATTTTACTTTACTTTATTTTATTTTATTTTATTGTGGCTCAAACACGCAAACCATGACCTGAGCCAAAGTCAGAAGCTCAACCAACTGAGCCACCCAGGTGCCCCCTGATTTAGATTTTAAAAAATAACTGTGGCTGCTACATAGAGAGTAGCTTAGAGAAAGACAGAAAATGGAAGCAGAGAAACCAGTTTGGGGGCTACTTCAGTGTTGAATTGGGGTAGTGAATATAGAGAGAGGAGAGAAATTCAAAGATCCCTTGGAGGATAGGAATTGTTGCTAGTAGATGTGGGGTGAGAGAGGAATAGGTTTTTGGCTTGAGCAACCACCATGTTTGTGGATGATGGTGCCATTGACCACCATGGTGAAGATGTAAGGGGAAGATCTGAGGTGTCAGGAAATTACTCTAGAGACTGATGATTTTTTTTTTAATTTTTTTAATGTTTATTTATTTTTGAGACAGAGAGAGACAGAGCATGAATGGGGGAGGGGCAGAGAGAGAGGGAGACACAGGATCGGAAGCAGGATCCAGGTTCTGAGCCATCAGCCCAGAGCCCGATGCGGGGCTCGAACCCACGAACGGTGAGATCGTGACCTGAGCCGAAGTCGGACGCTCAACCGACTGAGCCACCCAGGCGCCCCGAGACTGATGATTTTTAAGCTCCATTATCCTATTAACATAAAAGGATTTCTACAATGTTCGTAACCTCATTGAAAACTGTGAATCAATGGAAAATTTTGCTCTTTTCCTCACAAGAATGTCATGGTCCCAGTGGCCTTAACATCACACTTATTTCTATGCCCTAATCTCTCATTTATCTAAAACATCTGATTTAATCCAAAGTCATTTGAAGGGTTTATTATATGTTTAAAGTAGACTTAATCTCTTTGATCAGATAGTTACTAAACTCACTGGCTGAGTTTTAAGTCATTAGGATTTGGTAGGCATTCTCACTCTTTCTTACCACCAGGAGGACACCATGTCAAGTGCAGTTAATTAAATGTTACTTAAGTAGCTGGACAAAGTAATGGCACCAACCAAACATAGAAAATTTCTAAGCACTTACTTTGATGGCACATTTCATTGTTTCCTCTTTTAGGTTGTTATAGATATGCTCAGTTACAATTAAAATGCCAAGGTAGTTCTCAAGTCACATTTGAAAAGGGACAAACAATGACCTCTCTAAATGTTTATCTTGCGTCTAACTCTGCTGAAAGCCATCACTGTTTATTCTACAATATTTGACGCTTTATTGGTTCATTGGTTTTGAGATAATTAAGATGACCTTCCTTTCCTACTGACATTCTCCTTTTACATTTGACAGACATTGGTTATTTACTTAGCAAGTTCACAGAACAGGAGCCAACATTTGAACATAAAAATTATTTTTAAGAGAGTAAGAACAGGTATTAATACTATAGGATGTGTCAGGACAATGCTGCTGTAAGTGTGATACTTTGGGTCCTCCTTTCTGGCAGCTTAGTGGCTCCTTAAATAGTAAATGCATAAAAAGTAACATTCATTCCCATGAAGTAGAACTCAACATGAATATGATTATTGTAATTAACAAGTTACCTAAGCATGGTTGATGCCTAATTTGAATGTGAGAGCCTAGGAAACTTTCTCCATTCATCCATCCATCCAATTGTTATTAAGCAAATACAGTAGGCCTAACAGTATCCTTTAACTGGATGGCTTGCTAGAAGACTCCATGATGGTGGGCTATAGGGCTGCTCTGTAAGATGAAGGTGTCAGCCTCCTACCCAGTATGTATATTCCCCTAAAAACCTGAATGCCTGAGATACCACCTAAAATTTGAATTGTGTGGTTTTAGCCTAAAGGTCTGATTTGTGTTAACAAATCCTTTGGGAGGATAAAATTTTAATCTGTTAGCAGTTATTGTATTTCATTATTAATGTAGGTTGTTAGAGCAGCTATCTGCAGAACTAGAAGACGTGAAAGTATCCACCTGTCATATAAAGAAGAAATGGGGTGGGGCTTTGGAAACTTAGTGATAAAGAAGGACATTATGGCTTGAGCACAAAGTTCATCTATCTAGGGTATTATCTCGGGTGATTCATGGTAGTTTCCAGGCATTTCCCCAGCATTAGGTTTATATATGTAAGTAGCAAACATTCCACTTAATATTTAGAAGTGGTTGAAGAAAGGAAGCAGCAGTCTCACTTGGTCACGAGGATAGTTTCCAAAGTGTGGTCCCCAGACCAGCAGCATCAATCAATTGAAACCTTGTCAGAAATGCAAATTCTTGTGTCCTACCTGACCTGATCATGAGGCCCCATCATCTGCACTTTAGTAATCCTTTCAAATAATTCTGGTGCACAGTAAAGATTGAGAATCCCTGCTCTAACCCATCTTTTTAAAAGAAAAATTGAGAGCAGCTTAATGTAAATCTAGGCTGAGCCTGGTATTAAATCCTAGTTTCCAGTTTTACTGACTATAAAACTTTGCGCAAAGTATTAAACCTAACCTTTAAAATAGGAATGATAATGCCTACCTCACAGAAATGTTGAAATTATACATGAAAATCACACAATATTAAGCCTGGCACACTATCAAGAAACATTAATGGTCCCTCCCCTCCTATCCACCGCTCTGGGATTGCGCATCTTGTAATTGTTCACATGCTGGAGAGAGCAGGGCCTCCCACTCTCATGTAGAGAAAGTATCAACTCTTCTAGTGACAACACAAGGTCCTGACTCATTACCCCATACTGAAACACTTATTATTAATCATATTTTTTATTTAAATAACTGAAACAATCCAGTGAAGAAATGGGTAGAAGACATGAATAGACACTTCTCTAAAGAAGACATACAGATGTCCAACAGACACATGAAAAGATGCTCAACATTACTCCTTGTCAGGGAAATACAAATCAAAACCACACTGAGATACCACCTCATGCCAGTCAGAGTGACTAAAATGAATAAATCAGGAGAGTATAGATGCTGGCAAGGATGTGGAGAAACGGGAACCCTCTTGCACTGTTGGTGGGAGTGCAAACTGGTGCAGCCGCTCTGGAAAACAGTGTGGAGGTTCCTCAAAAAATTAAAAATAGATCTACTCTATGACCCAGCAATTGTGCTACTAGGCATTCACCCAAGGGATACAGGAGTGCTGATGCATAGGGGCACATGTACCCCAATGTTTATAGCAGCACTTTCAACAATAGCCAAATTATGGAAAGAGGCTAAATGTCCATCAACTGATGAATGGATAAAGAAGATGTGGTTTATATATACAATGGAATACTACTTGGCAATGAGAAAGAATGAAATCTGGCCATTTACAGCAACATGGATAGAACTGGAGGATATTATGCTAAATGAAATAAGTCAGGCAGAGAAAGACAGATACCATATGTTTTCACTCATATGTGGATACTGAGAAACTTAACAGAAGACCATGGGGGAGTGGAAGGGGGAAGAAAAAAGTTACAGAGAGGGAGGGAGGCAAACCATAAGAGACTCCTAAATATTGAGAACAAACTGAGGGTTGATGGGGGGTGGGGGAGAGGGGAAAGTGGGTGATGGGCATTGAGGAGGGCACCTGTTGGGATGAGCACTGGGTGTTGTATGGAAACAAATTTGACAATAAATTATATTTAAAAAAAAGAAAATAACTGATGTTGCCTATCAGCATCAATAATGAAGTTAATTCATCCATCTTGTAACATGTTTCCCCTTAGGAGGGGCACTGGAAAGTTAAAAATTGTGAAGAAACATTTTTTTACGTTTGTAAGAAAGCAGGCCATGTCCTTTCTGACACTGAATCAGGCTGTCAAAAGGTAAGTGCTGTTAACATTGCATTTAGGTGTATTGAATGCATAGCTAGAATAATTTATGCAACAGCAATTTAAACAATGTCTCCCTCTCATACCTACTTTTGCTCCCTCCTCCCTCTCTTTCCCCTCCCTCCCTATCACTTTTCTTTCTTTCCTTCCCTCCCTTTTTTTTTTTTTTTTTTTTTTTGACTGTGGGCTACTTTTAACAAACCAAGCAGTTATCAGCTGGGAGCATACGAAGGGTTTACAGCCCTGCAAAGGATTGTTGTCTTGCCATCCTCTTCAACCTAAACTACTTTTCTTTTGAAGTAAAAAATATAAAGGTCCTGTTATCCCATCTGTACAAACAATGACTGTCATGTGATGCCCCATCTCACAGGTGGTTTTCATAGTCTCCCAGTGAGGACTGTCAGAGTGAAAAAAAAATGCATTCCTTTGATGGAGAGTGAACTTCTTCACTCAGACTCCTGACTTCCTTTTCACTCATCTTAAACTTAAATATTTGAATAGAATACAATAATGGTGAGAGGTGCATGTTTGCAATATATTTATTAGTTGGGAAAGAGATAATAAAAATACTTTAATATTTTAAGTAATAAATTATTTTTGGTACTTAACATAATTATTCTCAGTACTTAAAGTAATAAAAAATACAAACACTTCAGGTTTAAAATTAAAAGGTAGAAGGTTATGTTTTAAATTTCTTCAAATACATTCAGTATCCTTGAGTAAAGTTCTCAACACATTCATTCCCTGCCTCTCTCTCTCTCTCTCTCTCTCTCTCTCTCTCTCTCACACACACACACACACACACACTAAACAATTAAATTTAAATATTGGATATTTGTATGCATCTCAAAAATTTCCCGAACCTGGATTTTTATGCAATTCTTAAATATTTTCTCTTCTAATCCAGGTATTTATGTTTCGATGAGGCAATGACCCATCTTTCCAAGAAACTGCATTTTATTCAGTAATCAGTGTAAACATATGAATTACTCTTCCTACTTTAGGTCAACAATACCTATGCCATAGCTGACATACTACCAAACATTTTATCTAATGATTACAGTTCTTGAAGTTAGAGCTGATCACTGATCTATAGCTGACCAGAAATATTGAAAAAAAATATTTGTCTTATTGTGGTTTTCAAAGCAACTCAACATGTTGTATTTGTGTTGAAAAGGAAATTAACTCCTTACACAGCAAAAACAGAACTGATGTTCTATTCAAACTTTTGTACACAGCTTCCCTTTTCTGGCCAGCATTACTAGTATTTAAGGTTCAGAGTAAAACTGGAGTTCAGATCTCGTTCTCTAACTTTATGGTGAAACTCTCATTAAGTTCTTTATGAATCAATCTGTGAATGTGGTTTCAAAAGTTTCCTTTCCTTTAGCCCACTGCTTCACTGCACTTCTCTAAACAGTCTGTATGTGTAAAATCAACTTACAAAATATTTCTCACACCATGCACAAAAATAAATTTAAAATGGATTAATGAGCTACATATGAGACCTGAAATCATAAAAATAGTAGAAGAGAACAAAAGCAGTAATTTCTCTGACATCAGCAGTCGAAACATTTTTCTAGATATGTCTTTTAAGGCAAGGGAAACAAAATCAGAAATAAACTATTAAGACTACATCAAAATAAAAACCTTTTCCACAGTGAAAAAAAAACATCAAAAAAACAAAAAAGCAACCTACTGAGTGGGAAAAGATATTTGGAAATGGTACATCCAATAAGGAGTTAATATCCAAGATATATAAAGAATGTATACAAGTAAACACCAAAAAAACACCCAAAAAACCCAAAAAAAGGCCTCCAAATAATCTGATTAAAAATGGGCAGAGGACCTGAATAGACATTTTTTCCAAAAAAGACATACAGATGGCCAACAGATACATGAAAAGATGTGTAGCATCACTCATTATCAGGGAAGTGCATATCAAAACCACAATGAGGTATCACCTTCACCTGTCAGAATGGCTAATATCAATAACACAAGAAATAACCAGTGTTCGTGGGGATGTGGGGAAAAAAAGGAGCCCTCATGAACCCATGCACTCTTAGTGGGAATGTAAATTGGTACAGCCACTGTGGAAGACAGTATGGGGGTTCCTCAAAAATTAAAAATAGGAACACCACATGATCCAGTAATTCCAATACTGGTATATTTACCCAAAGAAAGCAAAAATGCTAATTTGAAAGGATATGTTTCTATGTTTATTGCAACATTATTTACAATAGCCAAGATATGGAAGCAACCTAAGTGTCTATCAATAGATGAATGGATAAGGAAGATGTGTTGTACACACACACACACATTATACAACCATAAAAAAGGATGAGATCGTGCCATTTACAATAACATGAATGGACCTAGAGGGTATGATGCTAAGTGAAATAAGCCTGAGAAAGACAAATACCATATGATTTCACTTATATGTAGAATCTAAAAGAGTAAATTAATAAACAAAAAGCAGAATCAGACCTATAAACACAGAGAACAAACTGATGGTTGTCTAGCAGAGGGGGTGGGGAATGGGCAAAATGAGTGATGGCTGTAGCCTTCAGTTATGGAATGAATAAGTCACAGGAGTAAAAAGCACTACATGAGGAAGAAAATTTTCTTGATAATTTCAAAGCAAAAAAAAAAAAAACCCACCCCCCGCTCTGAGTCATTTTTTGGGGATTGTATAATATGAGCAATTGTTTCAGTACTGTCATCATCATCATTTCATTTAAAATGAAATGGCACCTCATGTACAAAAGATATTCACAGATACAATCAATTATTCTTCCCACTCTCATTGTGTGGACAAAGGCTTGTAGTAAGGAGCCTTTGTTTTTCTGGTTATTACTATGCCACATCCCCCACCCCCTTTCCTAGAGTCTGTTCAGTTCTCAGCTTTTTGGTTTTACTAAGCAGCCTGTGATCTGAAAACTACTAATGAAGAAGGAATACATTGTTAGAAAGGTCAAATTGTCAGCCTTCCTCCGCCTGTCCTTCCAAATACAAAAGCAGTCTAACCTCCCACCCCATCTGGAGTGTTCCGGGGGTTCTGGCTGGAGCTGTCAATTACTCACACAGATGAGGTTATGGGGAGAAGATCAGGGAGTGAGTTCAGAGCACATTGTGGCTGGCTGGATGTGGAACTCCTGTGATCCACACCTCATTTAATAATATGTTTTGAAAAAAATAACTGAGTTCTAAAATAAGGTTTTCTTTAATTTACTGCAAGACAGAGACCTTTTCTAAGAAATATAGCAGAAGTCATTTTATATCTGATCAAAATCTGGCAAGTATTGGCATGACACAGACACAGAATAAAGTGTATTTTAAAACTGGCAAATACATAAAAATAGATAGATGTAAGTGATGTGATTTTATAATATTGAAAGAAAAGGGACTAAAATAACTCAGTGAAAATATAGAAGACTAATGAATACATGTCTCCTGTACTATATGATTTTAAAGAACAGAGATACCCTTCAATGCTCTCGGGGCGGAGGTATGGAACTACACATTTATCATTTTTGTCTAAGTGCCAAAGCTTGCTTTCTTTCTGTCTCAAAGGCTAGCCAGTTGGTTTAGGAATAATTTTTACAAATATATATTTTTTCTTGTATATATATATGCATATATTTATATATGTTTGTATTATTTATATTTAAAATATACATACAACATATTGTATATATACATATAAATATATACATACATAAATATACATATATATGTATATATTTATGTGTATGCATATATATGTGTGTATATATATACATATATAAATACATACATATATATTTATGTGTGTATATATAATATATAAATGTATATGTAATATATATATTTATATAATATATATTTATATATTGTATACATTTATTTAGCCAGTCTCTATTTGGAAACCTTATGATCTATCCAAGACCATCCCGGATTACACCAGAATTGGGTTCCAGACCAGCTTGTCCACTAGTTTGTGACTTCATCTAGGTCTCTAACCTCAGTGAATCTCAGTGGGATAACATGAAATAAGCAATATGAAACAAAGTTGAAAAGATGTATACACTATTATCTAGATACATATGTCCTCTTTGCTCATATTGAGTTCCTGGCTCTATTTAAGGCCTCTGCCTGCATTGTCTCCCTTTGATTCTCAGAACAACTCCATGGACACTATTATTATCTTCATTTTACAGAGGAGAAAATTAAGACATGTAGAGATTATATAAAGTTGCACACTAGTAGAGCCAGTACTCAAACCTATGCCTTCTGCCTTCAAACCCAACAGTCTTGGTTTCTACCATCCTGTAGGAAGCATTTGTATGAAACTCTGTAAGTCTGAACAGAGAGAGAGAAAGAGATCTTGAGTGAGTGCTCCTTTATTTCATTTTAGATTTTAAGATTTCAAGTTAATTAAAACTTTCAGGTTTTAATAATTAATTAAATAAATATAGAAGTGGCTGTAGCTAATGGCATTACCAGGTAGAATACGAAGATTTCAAGACAGAAACTCAAGTTTTGAGTTTTGAGTGGGTCAGAGAAGGAAGTTATGTACAAGTAGTAAATAAGAATACACAAAAACACTATTTTGCCGTTTAAATCATTTATGTCTTTAATTTTCTATTTCCTTTTTGAAGGGATGGGAGAGACATGGTAGATTCTGTTACAAAATTGACACTGTCCTTCGAAGCTTTGACCATGCCTCCAGTGGTTATTACTGTCCTCCTGCACTTGTAACCATTACAAACAGGTAAGATAGAAATTTTCTATCAGAGACATGACTGTACTTTTTTGACAGAAGGGCTCCTGGGATGATAAAATCTAGCCATAATCAGTAACTTGTCAAAATCTAAACTGTACAGTAGAATATTAAATTATTTAAACTATTGATTGAGATGAATTTAAATCACACAATGTTATTCCTAAATCAATTTTTGAGTAACCGAGTAAAATTTAAGATGACTTTTACTTTCCATAAAGATTTATTAATTATTTAGTTTTGAATATATATTCAGACAGATTTTATCTAAATGCATGTAATGGAAAAGAAATATGTTATTTAAAAACTACGTTTTTAATGTAATGTGTGTGAGTTATGTGAGGTTATTTTGAAGAACAAAAGTAAGTATAGCTAAACTGTGGAGTATTTTCAAATGCTTCCCCATTGCTTCTTAGCTCTATATTTGTTTAGATATAGACTTCTCTGTTCACAGGTGTCTTCTCCATAGTAACAGAGAAACTGCCCTTTTGACACTCCACAGAATTTGCAATATGCTATAGATTTGTAATAGGGAATAAAAGTACCAACAGCGGAAGTGACCTCAGTGTCACTATCAATGCCAGGAGAACAATGAGGGCTGGGAAAAATGACTCCTCCAAACTGAAGACAGAAACAAGGTAGAACCCTTCTGTGGTTGCTTGGGAAACTATACCTGCAAAGCTAGTCATTTGCTTTTTTACTGAGGCTATTGCCTTTAAAAATATACACCCGGGGCGCCTGGGTGGCTCAGTTGGTTGAGCGGCCGACTTCGGCTCAGGTCACGATCTCACGGTCCGTGAGTTCGAGCCCCGCGGCTCAGAGCCTGGAGCCTGTTTCCGATTCTGTGTCTCCCTCTCTCTCTGCCCCTCCCCCATTCATGCTCTGTCTCTCTCTGTCCCAAAAATAAAATAAAAACGTTGAAAAAAAGGAAAAAAAATTAAAATATATATATATACACCGAAGACCAGAAACAAGACAATTGATACTATAGTCTTACCTAGAGACTCTTACCACATAGGTCTAACCTGTAGGAGGAATTATGTGCTTTCTCTGCTCTCCCCACAGAGGAAGTCAACATGCAAAGCCACTAGTATTTCCCGTTTCCTCTTATTTTCTTTCCCAGTCTTTCCTCCAAACCATGCACAGAATGCGTGTGCATGCACATGCCGACACACACACCCACACCCACACACACACACGTGCACACACACACACACACACACACACACACACACAATGACTGGATTGACAGCAGTTTCAAAATAAATTGCCTGGCAAAACATTTTGTGCTCAGGAGTCCCTTCCTTCAGCAGTAGTACCACCCTTGATGTATCCCAGTGTTGTTTTTAGTTCTACCTTCCTCCTTCCCAGAATAGCTGGCAGGCAGAAAGAAGCCTTTATCCTCAACTTGCTCACCCACCCAAAAGATTTCAAAAGCACCTTGGGGTAAAGGTCCTCCAGTAAGTGAGCCAACACTGGACTTTATTCAGGAGCCTGATCAGTGAAGCTATCTATGCTCTTTTGTTAATTATAACATAATTATGTTTTTCACTAAAGAAAATTGTCTAATTGTTCCACCTGTTTCTTATGTCTTATTCTTTCTTTCCTTTTTTTTTGTGTGTAATATTCATTGAATACCTGTCACATACCTGGCACTGTGCTAATTACTTTTCAAATGCTATCTAGACAATGCAAAAAAAGCAATAGTCAAGCATTTATTAGAAAATTATTTATTAAATATCTATATTGTGAGAGGCACCATATTAAACACTGGCATGCTGTACAAAAGAAATAAAAGGCATGTTATTATTGTCCTGGTGCCATTTGCAGGCCAGCAACTAAAGAGGTAGAATATAGAAACATAGTGAAGAAGATGGAAGAACACACTAAATGGATAAATTCAAAGTGACATTACAGATAACCTATAATGCCATAGTGACCCAAGTAGGGCAGAAATCTGTTAACGTTCAAATGCTTCCTTTCCTTTCCTTTCCTTTCCTTTCCTTTCCTTTCCTTTCCTTTCCTTTCCTTTCCTTCCCTTCCCTTCCCTTCCCTTCCTTTTTTTTTTTTTTTTTTTTTTTGAGAGAGAGAGAGAGCGCGCGAAAGCAGGGGAGAGGGGCAGAGGGAGAGAGAGAATCTTAAATCTTAAGCAGGCTCCATACTCTGTGCACAGAGCCCAAGGCAGGGCTCCATCCCATAACCCTAAGATCATGACCTGAGCCAAAATCAAGAGTGGGATGCTCAACCAACTGAGCCAGCCAGGGGCCCCCAGATACTTCATTTTCTAAGAATCCTGGAGATCTCATACAAATAAAGTGTCTGGAAAAAAATCTACTTGGTTTCATTTCCCCCAAAACTAGATACAAGAAGGTGTTATAAATAATTTGTTTCTTTGATAAACTATATTCAGTAGTCAATATTAATTGACTACTGTATGGTCTAACTCCACAACATTCTATCCACAACCTTGTAGGCCCACTCAGGTGACTTTGTGCCAGAATGCTACTCAATGAACAGTCAAGATCCTGCATTGCTACCATTAGCCCCAGTGAGGCATCTCTCCTAGACAGTTACCACACATGTACACGGCCCTGCAAACATGTCTATATCCAAAGCAGTGACTCCAACACAGGACATGCAAGTTGAGGAAAGGAAGGGGCCCATGCTCTTAACTGTTATTCATTCAGATTCCATCAGGTAAGAAACAAAGCCTCACACTATACCCTACTCTTTGAGTGACAATGCACCACAACATTTTTCAACAGCATCTTTTGTCTGAGAAGGTTGGGCAGCAGATGGAAAGTCTCCTCAAATCCAGAAGTGTCCACTAGCAGCCTGGATAATCATTTTCTTCCATTACTGATTTCTTGTTTGAGTTAAGACACTCCTGTCACTCACCAGTGCCCAACCTTGTAGTTGCTAATTGATTTTCCACTCTTCTGCACAATTGAGCCACAGATTCGATGGGCACAATTAGAACCACCTGCTACAAATTACTTACTTCTTTTGTTATCGGGCAACTGCTCCTGGTATTGGACTTTTTAACACTTTGTGGAATAGAGAGGGAAAGAAAAATAGACCCTTATTTCTGAATAACAGAATGTTATTTTCTTCCTGTTACAAAATATTTTCAGGCCTGGACACTTTACTTCCAGATAGGGCATGACTATAAATCTTGAGTTCCAGAGTTACCATGGATAATTGTCTAAATGCATGCGTATCTAAATTTTAAATCAATCAGCCATGGAATATTTAGTACAAAATAATCCAGGGGCGCCTGGGTGGCTCAGTTGGTTAAGCGTCCAACTTCGGCTCAGGTCATGATCTCGCAGTTTGTGGGTTCGAGCCCTGCATCAGGCCCTGTGCTGACAGCTCAGAGCCTGGAGCCTGCTTCAGATTCTGTGTTTCCCTCTCTTTCTGCCCCTCCCCTGCTCTCACTCTGTCTCTCTCTCTCTCCAAAAATAAATAAACATTAAAAAATAAATAATAATAATAATCCAAATTACATTCAATTTTGTGAATTTTACCAATAGTAAGAAATCCTACAATATCTCATTTTCTGCTAGATTTAAATCTGCATTATTTCCAAGCAATTTTACAGCTCTGCTATTTTCCTGCAACCCCCACACCCTCTCAATACATTTGCAGTTAATTTTTTATTGTGATAAAACATAAAATTTATCATTATAACCATTTTTAAGTGTATAGTTCAACAGCATTAAGTACAGTTTTAATAGTGCACAATCATCACCACCATCCATCTCCCTAAATTTTTGCATCTTTCCAAACTGAAATTCTGTGTGCGTTAAATAACCACTCCCCATTTCCCCTTGCCCCCAGCTTTGGGGAACCATCATTCTACTTTCTGTCTATGAGGTTGACTAAAGTTAACTTGTAAGTGGAATCACGTAGCAGTCATCTTATTGTGCCTCGCTTATTTCACTTAGTCCAATGTCCTCCAGGTTAATCGATGTGTCAGAATTTTAATATGTGTCAGAATTTCCTTCCTTTTTGAGGCTGAATAATATTCCATAATATGTATGTGTCACATTTTGTTCACCCATTCATACAATAGACATGAGATACTTCCACCTTTTAGCTATTGTGAATAATGCTGCTATAAACATGAATGTACAAATATCTTTAGAGTCCCTGCTTTCAATTCTTTTGGGTCATATACCCAGAAGTGGAATTTCTGGATGATACGATAATTCTATTTTTAATTTTTTGAGGAACATACTGGTTTCCATATCAGCAGCACCATTTTACATTCCCACAAGCAGTGCACAAGGGTTCCAATTCCTCCAGGTCTTAGCCATCATCTGTTATTTTGTTTTTGTATAATAGCCATCCTGATGGGTATGAAATGGTATCTCATTGTGGTTTCAACTTGCACTTCCCTAATGATTAGTAATGTTGAGTGTCTTTTCATGTGCTTATTGGCATCTGTATATCTTCTTTGGAGAAATGTCTATTCAAGTCCTTTACCTGTTTTTTTTTTTAATTTTTTTTTTAACGTTTATTTATTTTTTAGACAGAGAGAGACAGAGCATGAATGGGGGAGGGTCAGAGAGAGGGAGACACAGAATCTGAAACAGGCTCCAGGCTCTGAGCTGTCAGCACAGAGCCCGACGCGGGGCTCGAACTCACAGACTGTGAGATCATGACCTGAGCCGAAGTCGGCAGCTTAACCGACTGAGCCACCCAGGCGCCCCCCCTTTACCTGTTTTTTAATTGGAGTGTTTATTCTTTGTTGTTGAGTTGTAGGAGTTCTTTATATATTCTGGATATTACTCCCTTATCAGATACATACTTTGCAAATACTTTCTCCTACTCCATGGGGTGCCTTTTCACTCTGTTGATGTCCTTGGATGCACAAAGTTTTTAATTCTGATTAAATCCAATATATCCATTCTTTTAATTTATTTTTTTAATTTACATCCAAGTTAGTTAGCATATAGTGCAACAATGATTTCAGGACTAGATTCCTTAATGCCCTTTACCCATTTATCCCATCACCCCTCCCACAACCCCTCCAGTAACCCTCTGTTGTTCTCCATATTTAAGAGTCTATCCATTCTTATTTTGTTGCCTGTGTTTTTGGTGTCATATCCAAGAAATCATTGCCACATTCAATGTCATGAAACATTTCCCCTATGTTTTCTTCTAAGAGTTTTATAATTTTAGCTCTTGTGTTTGGTCTTTGATTCACTTTCAGTTAATTTTTGTAAATGGTATAAAGAAGAGCCCAGTTGCATTCTTCTGCATGTGGATATGCAGTTTTCCCAACATTAATGTTGAAAAGATTGTTCTTTTCCCATTGAATGGTCTTGGCACCCTTGTGGAAAATCATTGGACTATATCTAGGGTTTACTTCTGGGTTCTTTTCTCTATTCTATTAATACATGTGTGTCTTTATGCCAGTACCACACTGTTTTGATTTCTGTACTTTCAACAAGTTTTGAAATCAAAGTTGTGAGACCAACTTTCTCACTAGTATAAATTCAAGCAAGCCAGAAGAATATAAACTAAAAAATGAGAGTGCCCCCTCACCTGCACTCTTTCTCCCTCCAACCAATCCCACTCTTCTCCCATTAACAGTTAACAAAGGTAACTGCCAGTAACATTTTGGAATTTGCTCTTCCAGGTGCATTTCTTGTGTGTACGTTAAGTATCTTTTCTATCTCTTCTGTCTTTTGCAATAAATAATATCCAAAAACTTAAGACTTCTAGTTCTTGAGGCATGCCACCAAAAACTTCTTGTAATAATAATCATGATACATGTCTCCCATTTTAAAACAATGATATTCTATTTCTATTCTTGATTTAAAAGAAAGAGAAGGAATTTATCATTTTTATGTTCATTCAGCAATAGAGTCAGTTATTTGAATATGGTATTAAAAATGTTAACCATCATGTTATTAGAAGAAATCCCATTGCAATCACTCAGTTAAAAACTGAATACCTCCTAACTGTATCACTATATGTAAAGACTACCACTGTTTTTTTTTTTTAATTGTAGTAAGTTCTCTAGTGAAGTTACATCCAGTTCATTACTTTTTTCAATCTCTTGTTTTAGGTAATACAAACATAATCATTAAGTACTTCTGTCTGCTAAGTATAGTATTACTTATAGACAAGAAACATCTTTCTTTTCAAGTACATTGGCTAAATGGATGAAAAAATATTTTCAGAGACTCAAATATAAAATATCTCTTTTGGGGGCATTAAGGAATCTACTCCTGAAATCATTGTTGCACTATATGCTAGCTAACTTGGATGTACATTAAAAAAATAAAATTAAAAAAACAAATTAAATAAAATCTTTTTTAAAAAATCTAATTTTGAAGTATGCATTTTTTGAAATGCAAAATTTATTTTGAAATGAAAAAAATCATCAGTGTATGTATCCCAAAAATATGTATTACTGTCTTCAAATTGCATTTTTTATTTAAAAAAAAAATTTTTTTTTAACGTTTATTTATTTTTTAGACAGAGAGAGACAGAGCATGAACGGGGAGGGTCAGAGAGAGGGAGACACAGAATCTGAAACAGGCTCCAGGCTCTGAGCTGTCAGCACAGAGCCCGACACGGGGCTCGAACTCACGGACCGTGAAATCATGACCTGAGCCGAAGTCGGCCGCCCAACCGACTGAGCCACCCAGGCGCCCCAAATTGCATTTTTTAATTAAAATGTAATGTTTAGCACCATCAGTAACAATTTGTTAACAAACTCATGAAAATTCAAGATATATTTTTCTTATTTACATTGAAAAATGCATATTTGGTTTCTTAACTTTTTTAAGGAGCTGACTGGAAAAAAAATTTTTTCCTGATTTTAAGAATTATTTCCCTAAAAATTTGATTTTATAAGTAGTTACACAAACGCAAAGTGTTTTATCATTTGCTTTTCTAAAAAACAACAATATTTACTTTACTAAACTCTTTGGATATAATATGTTATCCTGGTTCAAATAATAAACTAAAAATCTGTACTTTTTGTTCTTAAGTCATAACATTTGAATTAAATAATCTAGTGAAACCAGGCAAAAAGGCCAGATATAAAAAACTCTGGAATATTCGCAAATGCAGAATTCTAAACACAAGGCCAAAAAAGACTTTAAAAGATCATCTGCTCTATTACTGTAAGCCAGAGTTTTCACAACCCTTTTAAGTGTTTGGAACCAAATAGTGAGTGGTAACGAGTATAAAATATCCTCTTGTTTCTTTATCGGTTAGAAACAGACACTCAAATGGCTGCATGCTGTGATCCAGAGTTAAGTTCTTAGAGCACATAATTTAAAAGAAAGACATATTTGCTGAATTTCTATATTAACAATGCTATCTTCTAAACAGTACCAAGAGAACTAGAGTTCTGATTTGAAGGTTTTAGGATCTAATGTATGAGTATTATATGCAACTACTTAGAAGATACTTGCCAATTTAAAAAACACAGGGTTTCTATTGTTTCAAGCAATCATAGTGATAAAATAGCAAATCAGAGTGGACTAAATAAATCCAAAACCAACAGGGAACAAAAGGAAAATGTTGTCATGAATAACGGTACCAGTGGCCAAGTTTACAGACAATGTTATATCTCTCCATTATCCAATAAATGCCATAGTACAAGGTCATGGAGGAACCAGCAATGTCCCCTGGGTTTAGAACCAGCACAGTGAATAGTAGTCGGGCCATAACCTGAACGATGCAGTGCCATGCTAGCCTCCTAGGACAGCAGTTTAAGGCACCAGCTGGGCATGATAACAATGCTCCTCTGTCTCCGAGGGGAGAAGGAAAAGCAGATTCTAAATTATGAGAGTATGAACCATTGGAAGCATAAGGAAAATTACAATAGCATCTAGACAATGTTTAGTTTTATGTACGGTCCTTTTGAAGGAGGTTTTTTTACATTTAAAACATTTTACATTTACATTTTTTTACATTCACATAAAATTCTGCCACTGCAATCTGGTTAAAAAAGAACTTTTCTAGTTTTAGATGTGTGCTATATAGATTATTAATAGAGCACCTACAGAAAATAGTAAAGCATAATAAAAATCTATATGTCCTGCAAAGATGAGTATCATAGATGCCTAAGATTACTAAATATTGCTAGTGATGTTTATAAGGCAGTTAAAAATTGTACGTCTCCCCCCATTTCCCTTGAAGCTTTTCTACTCTTGAATGACCCCATTGCTTTTGTTTCGTTTAGCAACTTAAAGATGCATGGTAATGAAAAACTTCCAGAACTGGATGAAAAAGTTTAATTTGCTTTCTTTTTAGGTTTTCTGGATGATTTCATCAGGCCTTCCCTTTCTCATTGACTCAGCAGTTCTGGCCAAAAGTCATCACTGTTTGAAATGTGTTTCTTCAAAACTTCATGTGTATTGAAAATAAATTTTTCAAGCTTAGCTTAAAATTTCAACGCTAGTTAAATTTTAATACTCACGTTTTTCTATTAGGTATTCATGTGGAAGCATATACACAAATTTTCCAGATTCCGCTTTTGATGCATTCATGTTGGGGAAGGAGCACTGCCACCAATCACTGAACACTAATTCATTCAGCTGTGTGGGGAAAATATTGGTGGGTGTACATCCTTGGATTAGTTCCTAGGGTTTTAAATCTATCTTCAGTGAACATGCCCATCTGAACACATTTGAATAAGCCACGGACTCCATGTGCTTATGAACAAACTGATTTGGGATACATAAAATTGCTACTCCAATCTCTGTTCCATTCTCACTAGGCAAGTGTGGCGGGGGAGGGGGGTGCGGTACATGTGAACTCCATGTTGGCAGACACTCATTTCTTCCCCCCACTGCCAGTTCCCCCCTGCACGCACATTAAAGCAAGGTATGTGCTGTGTGGCCTAATTACAAAACAGGGCACTTGCTGTGCCAAGAAATATATTGCTAACTTTATGGGCTTTACCACATATACTCTGAAACTGGAGCTGGACTCTATTCCTTGAAAGAATTAAGCCTTGTCTTTGAGACTCAAATTCTCCTCACTCATCTAATTCTGAGCATTGCAGTGACCTTTGGCATGTATTAGTAATGCTCAGGGTCTATGAGTATTTCTCTGCTCCATGTTCTGAAGAATTCGTCAGAAGTGCTTATTCTGGTGCCATTCTGTGCACCTCATTATGCTTTAATGACAATTTTTTATTGCCCAGGAACTTACTATAACCATTTCCTTTTTCTGTTTTTAAGGTTTGAACAGGCTTTTATTACCAGTTTGATCCGTAGTGTGGTAAAAACGAAGGGCAGTTATTTTTGGATAGCTCTTCAAGATCAAAATGGCACAGGAGAATACACTTGGAAGACAGCAGAGGGTCAGAAGTCTGAGCCGGTGCAGTACACACACTGGAATGCATATCAGCCTCGTAAGTAGAGAGAATTATAACATCACCCCTCCCTCCTGTTTCCTTTGCTCAAAATTCCTTCCACCGCGTGATCCAGCTCCTCTGGTGCTTCCTTAATGTTTTCTTAATGCCTAAATCAATTACAACAATTACCACAGGTTCTCAGGGGGTGAAATATGGCTGGTCTTTTTTAAAAGTATGACGCATGTGACATTTGACAGGTCCAAGGTGTAAATTCATTGCTCAAGACCACACATGCCTTTATTAGCAGGAAGTCCAGTTTCTTCCTCCTTAAAGGCTTTCCCCCCTCCCTCTCCCCCTGCCCTTGATTGTCCAAGAATATCAGGGGCTTACTCAGCCCAGACTAGTCTGATATACTTCAAAGCACAGTGAATGGGCACATATAGGTACATCTAATCAGTCCACAGTCACAGCCACTTTGCCATGGAATGCTGACCCATTACTTAGGTAACACTCTTGTTAGTCCATCTCCTCCATGGGCTTCTGTTATCCTTAGCCAGGATTTCAGAGTTGCTCTATTAGTTCATCCTCATATGCTCAGCTCTGAATCCCAAAACGTGAAACTGTGCCAGGTTAGTCAGTTCCAGAGAAACGAGTGGCTTCAGCCACAAACTACCCTAGAACTAGCCCCTTTGGAACAAGCTTTAGGCCCTTCTTAGGTGACCAGCCTAGACCCAACACACCTTTACATCAGCATGAATTCCTATTTGGATGCCTTGGTCCCTTTCTTACTTACGGGCCTCAATCAGGGCTACCCTAAGAGATGATAGGCAATAAGATACCTCTAAATGTGTTCCTGGAGGAAATGGGTTAGGGGGCCTCAGGCTCTTCCCTGAGGAGAGATAGGTATTATTATAATACTATCAAAATAATTTTCTTATATCAAATATATAATGATAATAATTAGTCAAAGGACCAAATATACCAATTAAAAGACAGAGATTGTCAGAGAAGATCAAAAAACAAGACCCAACTGTATGTTGACTACAAGAAACCCACTTTTTATTTTTATTTTTATTTTTTATTTATTTTTTTTAATTTTTTTAACATTTATTTATTTTTGAGACAGAGAGAGAGCATGAACAGGGGAGGGTCAGAGAAAGAGGGAGACACAGAATCTGAAACAGGCTCCAGGCTCTGAGCTGTCAGCACAGAGCCCAACGCGGGGCTCGAACCCACAGACCACGAGATCATGACCTGAGCCCAAGTCAGACGCTCAACCAACTGAGCCACCCAGGCTCCCCAAGAAACCCACTTTTTAAAAGAAAGAAAGAAAAAGAAACCCACTTTAAATATAAAGGCACAGGTAAATTGAAAGTAAAAGGATGGACAAAGATATACTGTCCAAATACTAATCAAAAGAGAACAGGAATAGCTATATTAATGTCACAGAGCAGACTTCAGAACCAGAAAAGTTTTCAAGGATTAAAAAAAGTGACATTACATTATGGTAATGGAGTAGTACTCTAAAAAGACATAACAGTCCTTAATGTGTATGCACCTAACAACAGAGCATCAAAATACATGAGCAAAAAACCCTGATAGAATTGCAAAGAGAAATAGATGACGTTATTATACAGTTGGAGACTGTAACATCCCTCTATCAGAAATGGACAGGGGTGCCTGGGTGGATCAGTTAGTTAAGCGTCAACTTTGGCTCAGGTCATGATTTCACAGCTCATGGGTTTGAGTCCCGTGTCAGGCTCTATGTTGATAGCTCAGAGCCTGGAGCCTGTTTTGGATTCTGTGTCTCCATCTCTCTCTGCCCTTCCCTGCCCACATTCTCTCTCTCCCTCTCTCTCTCTCTCTCTCTCTCTCTCTCTCTCTCAAAAATAAATAAACATTTAAAAAAATTAAAAAAAAAAAAGAAAAGAAATGGACAAATCCAAGAGACAGAAAATCAGTAAGGACAAAGTTGAACTCGATAATACTGTCAATCAACAGGATATAATTGATATCTATAGGCTAGTTAATCCATCAATAGCAAATTACACATTCTTCTCAAGCTCACATGAAATGTTCACTAAGATAGACCACATATGGCCAAAAAACTCACCTTAACAAATTTAAAAGAATAGAAATCATATAATGTCTTCTCTTGGTCCACAGTGAAATTAAACTAGAAACCAATAACAGAAGGATAGCTGGAAAATCCCAAAATATTTAGAGATTAAACAACACATGTCTAAATAACATGTGGGTCAAAGAAGAAATCTCAAGAGGAATCTTAAAACATTTTAAACTAAATGAAAATGGTAATCTAAAATCAGCAATCTCTGGGATGCCTGGGTGGCTCAGTAGGTTGAGTGTCCGACTTCAGCTCATGTCATGATCTCATGGTTCATGAGTTCGAGCCCCACATCAGGCTCTGTGCTGACAGCTGGGAGGCTGGAGCCTGCTTCAGATTCTATGTCACCCTCTCTCTGCTCATTCTCTGCTCACACTTTGTCTCTCTCTCTCTCTCTCTCTAAAAAATAAATAAATATTAAAAAAAATAAAACCAGCAATCTAAGTATTAGAAGAGAAAATTAAATCCGAAGTAAGCAGAAGAAAATAAATAATAATAATTAGAGCAGAAATCAATAAAATTGAAAACAGGAACTCCATAAAGAAAATCAACAAAACCAAAACCTGGTTCTTTGAAAAGATCAATGAAATTGATAAGTTTGTAGCCAGGCTCACTAAAAAAAGAGAGAAGACATGGGGCACCTGGGTGGCTCAGTCATTTAAGTGTCTGACTTTGGCTCAGGTCATGATCTCACAGTTTGTGAGTTCAAGCCCCACACCAGGCTCTGTGCTGACAATTCAGGGCCTGGAACCTGTTTTGGATTCTGTGTCTCCTCTCTCACTGCTCTTCCTCCACTCATGCTCTGTCTCTCAAAAATAAATAATCATTAAAATTTTTTTTAATTAAAAATAAAAAAAAGAGAGAAGACACAAATTACTAACATCACAAATAAAAGAGGAGGCATCACTACAGATGCCAGGGACATTAAAAGGATAATAAAAGAATATTATGAACAACTCTATATCCACACATTTGATGACCTAGATGAAATAGACCAATTCCTTTAAAGATATAATCAGACAACAAGTGTGTGTCTTGTTGTGACACACACACACAAGAAGAAATAGACTATCTGAATAGGCCTACAGCTATTAATAAAGAAATTGAAACAAAATTCATAACTTTTCCAAACAGAAAGCACCAGGTCCACATTGGTTCACTGGTGAATTCTACCACACATATAAAGAAGAAATTATGCCAGTTCTCTACAATTTCTTCCAGAAGACAGAAGCAGAGGGAATACTTCCTGTCTCATTCTGAGGCCAGCATTACCCTCATACCAAAATCAAAGATGTTGCAAGAAAAGAAAACTAATGACCAATGTCTCTCACAAACAAAATAGCAAAATCTTCAATAAATAATAAATTGAATCCAACAATGTAAAAAAGAATTATACACCACAACCAAATGGGACTTATCCCAGTTATACAAGGCTGGTTCAACATTCGAAAATCAATTAGTGTAATCCATCACATCACCAGGCTGTAAAACAAAAGTCACATTATCATATCAATGGATGCAGAAAAATATTTGACAAAATCCTATACCTATTTATTTTAAAAACTGTTAGCAAACTAGGAATAGAGGGGAACTTCTTCAACTTTATATATTTAATTTTTTTTAACATTTATTTATTTTTTGAGACAGAGACAGAGCATGAGTAGAGGGGGGAAGCAGATTGAGAGGGGTGACACAGAATCCGAAGCAGACTCCAGGCTCTGAGCTGTCAGCATAGAGCCCAATGCAGAGCTTGAACTCACCAACTGTGAGATCATGACCTGAGCCGAAGTCAGATGCTCCCTGACTGAGCCACTCAGGTGCCCATCTTTAGAAAGAACATCTACAAAACCTACAGATATCATAATTAATGGTGAGAAACTAAAAGTTTTCCCACTAAAATCAGAAACAAGGCAAGGATGTTCCCTGTCAACAGTTCTTTTAAACATTGTACTAGAAGGCCTAGCCAATGTAGTAGGATAAAATAAAATAAAATAAAATAAAATAAAATAAAATAAATACAGACTGGGAAGAAAGAACTAAAACTTTGTTCACAGATGATAAGATTGTCTATGTAGAAAATCAGAAAAAATCAATAAAAAAATCACTTGAACTAATAAGTGATTATGGCAAGATTGCAATATGAAAGATTAATGAACAAAAGTCAATTGCTTTCCTGTATAACAGAAATGAACAAATGGAGTTTAAACTTAAAAACATATTATCATCTACATTATCACCCCCAAAATGAAAAACTCATATATAAATCTAATGGAATATATATAAAATCTATATGAGAAAAACTATACACTTTAATGAAAGAAATCAAAGAACAAGTAAATAAATGGAGAGATATTCCAAGTTCATGGATAGAAAAACTTGGTATCATCAAGATATCAGTTTTTCACAAACTTCCCTATAGATTCAACACCATCCCAATCAAAATCCCAGGAAGTTATTTTGTGGATATTGAAAAAACTGATTCTGAAGTTTATATGGAAAGGCAACAGACCAAGAATAGCCAATTCAATATAGATGAGGAAGAACAAAGTCAGAACTGACACTACATGACTTTAAGACTTACTATAAAGCTAGAGTAATCAAGACAGTGTGGTATTGGGGGGAGCGGGGGGGGGGAAGGTGGAAAGACAAGTCAGTTGAACATAAGAGAGCCCAGAAATTGACTGACATAAAACATAGAGCTAAATGTGAGTCCCAAAGCTGTAATACCCTAAAGGGTAACATAATAGAAAACCAGATGACCTTGGGCAAAACAATGACTTTTTAGATATAACACCAAAGGCACAGTCCATGAAAGAAACAGTTGATTTGCTGGACTTCCTTAAAACTAAAGACTTCTGCTCTGAGAAAGCCAATGCCAAGAGAATGAGAAGACAAGCCACACACTAAGACCAAATGTTTGCAAAAACCACATCTGACAAAGGACTGTAATCCAAAATATACAAAGAATCCTTGAAACCCAACAATAAGAAAATGAAGGACAAGAATTAAAAATGGACAAAAGATCTTAAATTAAGTTATATAGATGGCAAGCAAGCATATGAAAATATGTTCAACATCATATGTCATTAGGAAATTATAGATTGCAACAAGATACCACAGCACACCTATGAGAATGACCAAAATCCAAAACATGGGTGAGGATATAAAACAATGGGGACACTCATACATTGCTGGTGGGAAAACAAAATAGCATCCCACTTTCAAAGACAGTTTGATAGTTTCGTACAAAACTAAACATACTCTCACCATATAACTCAACAATCACACTTCTTGGTGTTTACCCACATAAACTGAAAACTGATATTCACGCAAAAATCTACACATGGATTTTTATCGAAGTTTTATTCATACTTGCCAAAACTTAAAATTAATCAAGATGTCCTTTAGCAGGTGAATGGATAAACAAAATATGGGACATCTAGACAATGGAATATTATTCACTGCTAAATGAGCTATCAAGCCATTCAAAGACATGGAAGAAATTTAAATACATATTACTAAGTGGAAAAGGCCAGTTGAAAAGTCTACAAACTACGTAATTCAAACCATAGAACACTCTGGAAAAGGGAAAACTATGACACAGTAAAAAGATTACTAGTAAAAAGTGGTTTCCAGGGGTCAGGGGGAAGGGAGGGGTTGATAGACCGAGCACAGAGGATTTGGGGGACAGTGAAACTATTCTATATATACACAATGGTGTATATATGTAATTATACACTTGTCCAAACCATAGAATGTACAACACCAAGAATGAAACCTAATGTAAATCATGGATTTGGGGTGGTAATGATGTGTCACTGTAGGCTTTAACAAATGTACCATTGTGGTATGAGATGTTAACAGTGGGGAAGGTTTTACCCATTTGAGGCAGGAGGTATAAAGGAAGTCAGTACTTTCCACTGTTTTGCTATGAATTCAAAATGCTCTAATATACATAGTTTATTATTCTTTAAAAAAAAACTATACTTTAAAAAGATGACTGCAAGGTGAAGTTAAGACAAATCAGATTTTTTGTGTGTAAGCATCAGTTTAGGAAATGTGTATAGAAACTGGTGACTTGCATGGCTCTAAACGAGAAACATCATAATTCACTCAGTAAACAACCTTCTTATTCTACAAATCTGTGAATATTATTAAAATGCAGACAATAGTGAAGTTCCATGTCACACTATTACTGAAAAATAAAAAAAAACTCAGGCTTCATTTCTAATATACCTCGGAATTTTGTTAGGAATGTCTATACCTGTCAAAATAAATTAATACGTTTTGAATAGACAAAATCTTGGTTCTTAATGTTACCTTCCTTGGGGCATATTTGGATGTCTAAAATCTGGAACTGAAGCAGAGCTCCTTGTCATTCATAAGTTTCTACTATAATTTATTTGAGTGGCACTACTCTTTTCCTCTTCTCCCTGAAGCAAAAATAATATCATGATGCTCAGTTTGGCTGCTCATGCTGACTGACATTGAGTAAATTGTCTCTGAATAAGATGAAAATGTAAATCTTTTTTTGAAGAAAATAGCAATATAAAAGCCTCTGTGTTTCCTTTTTTCTTTTAAATTGCAGTTTGCAGAAATGCCATCCTAAATCACATTTTTTCCCTGCCTGTCACAAAAGTATCCATTAACTTCGTCCTCATGTCAGAATCTTAATCCAGCCCAGACCGACTATATAAATTGACCACTGAATAGGAAGCCTGCAGTTTTTTTATAAACTTAGCCAAGACTCTGTCTTTATGTCATATCATCAAAATATTCAATCTGTGGGGGGAATCACAGTTCTGCCACTTTTTTCAACATTGTATTATGTTCACCAGTAGTGTAATGACCCACCATATACCCATCACCCAGTGTCATCAATTACCAACTCACAATCTATCTTGTTTCATCTATATACTCACCCACTCTCCCCAACACTTCTAATATTTTGTCATAGCAAATCCCAAACATCATATTGTTTCATCCACAAATATTTCAATATCATCTCTAAAAGATAAAGACTTCTTTTTTAAAAACGTGAATATAAGACAATTATTACAGCTAAAAGTAATTAACTATAATTTCATAATATCATAAGTCTTCAGTTAATGCTCACATTTCTAAATGATTCATAATATTATACGACAGATTTTACAGTTTGTCTGAATCAGGATCCAAAAAGGTTTATACATTTGCAGTTGGTTGATAGATCCCCTAAAGTCTATTTTAATCTCTACATTTCCTTCTTCTTTGCCCCCTCCTATTTTTAAAAAATTTTATTTGTTGATGCAAGTGGGTTGTTTGTCCTGCAGAGTTTCCTACAGTCTGGACTTTTTGATCGAATCCCCGTATGTTGTTTAATGCGTTACTCTAACCTCTTTATTTTCCATAAAATTGACATTTTTATTTTTAAGAAGGTAGAATCAAAGGCATTATATAATTCAGATTTTCTTTTCTTTTGGAAAACCATTTCATAAGTAGTTGTGTGTTCTATCTTAAGGCACATGTTCACTTTTCTCACTTTTTGCAATGTTAGAAGCCGCTAATTATCAATGCCTAGATCCATTGATTCCTTAGGGGTTACTTCAGAGCTTCCTATCTGGGATATCTTTATAAAGAGATAGTTTCCTGCTATTTTACTAAAACAACAACAGCAAGGAGACTGTGGCACTTGGTATTTTAAGAGAAGTAACTATTCAGGTAAAACAGGAAAACCAGTTTTGATACATACTAACTAGTACCAGTAATTAAAGGGAAAAAATGGGGACTTTCTTATTTAGGGACACTAAATGGGATAACTCCAGAACATTAATCCCAGTTGTCCCAAGTCAATAGAAATCTTCTGCCAGTGACAAAGAAAATGGGATGCCAGTAGAGTAAATCAGATCTCTTTTTCTTGAAAGTGCCCTCCACATAGCAAAGAAAAGTCTGTCCAGCAGGTAGATAGGCTGATCCATTTTAACGCTTCCCAGAGTTCTGAAGTGAGGACAAACATATTCTCATTTCTGGGCACTCTTTGGGTATTTTCATATTTTTTTTGTAATGATGTAAGTAACTGTCATACAAGGTAAAAGTGGGATCAGAGATCTTTACGGAAATGCTGTGATCACACACAGAAAAGAAACATGACTATAGAAAAGGAGGAACATAATTGAGGGGAAGATTCAATCATTGATTCAACAGCTATGTATTGAATGCCTGCCTATTCTGTACCTTGGCATTGTCTCATAGTAGACTTAGTTAAATCTGTTTTCAAATTCTGCATCAAACCCCTCACTGTGTGGCCTTAGGCAAGTTACCAAACCTCTGTGCCCCAATTTTTCCATTAGCAAACTGTAAATACTGATATGATATCCATCTCAGAGTTTTTGAAGTTAAATAAAGACCATATAAAATACCTAACAGCATTACACGGAAGCTACCCCCATTGCATCACTTTTCTGCATGAAGATGGAGAAAAGGACAGAGAAGAAAGGTGGGTAGATCATATGATCATATGATTTTTTTTCTTTTAGTCTATTGATATGGTGGATTACATTAATTGGTTTTCAAATGTGGAATTATGTTTGCACACCTGGAATAAATCTCACTTGGTCATAGTAAAAAAAAAAAAATGATGGGAAAGGGTTATTGCAAGGAATCGGAAAATAACTAAACAGACTAAAGAAAAATAATTGTCCAGAGGCTCTGAAGGCCCAGCTACAGTTACCTCCTACCCTGAGGCCACAAATAGATTTTGTTTGTCTGCTTTCAGATATTTGACCAGAGAGGTGAAAAATGGAGGCTTTCTCACCTCAGTTCAATTTATATGGTTAGATAGCTTTGTCAAATGGAAGGGGCTAGAGCAGTGAGTTGGAATTTCTTAATTGACCCAAAGTAATCCTATTCGTGTTTTTTTTAATGTTTATTTATTTTCGAGAGAGAGAGAGAGAGAGAGAGAGAGAGAGAGAGAGAGAGTAAGTGCGCGAGCAGGGGAGGGGCAGAGAGATGAGGGACAGAGGATTTGAAGCAGGCTCTGTGCTGACAGCAGAGAGCCCAATGCAGGGCTCTAACTCACAAAACCGTGAGATGTGACCTGAGCCAGAGTCAGATGCTTAACCGCCTAAGCCACTCATTCATGTTCCATGGACAGAGTGAAGGGGGATAGACGGAGGGTAAGGCAGATAAGGAGAATCAGTTTAAATGTGAGATTCACCACAGAGAAACAGAATGATAATTTTTCTCCAATGGGAGATGAGTTATTGAATTTGAGAACAATATCTCTGGGAGAAAACCCCCTCCACTCCCACCCATACCTTACCTTTATTATTTGGCTTTTGCAAGCATGCCTACAATATAGGATTATAAATTCGGTTTATATCTCCCTTATCCCAGTCTCCCTTTATTACACTGCTTTACTGCTTCTTTGGGGCTGAGACTCCAAAATTCGGGTCAAATGTTCCATTAAGTTAACCACTTTAGAATCCCAGTAACATTCCCACAGCATTTTCACCTTCATAGTAGTTCACAAACATCTCCTTCTCTACTAATGAAGATGAGTTGAGTATCTATAGTATCTAAAACCAAAGCTATTTAATCATTGTCTGATGTGAAAAAGGCAAAATGCAAGACCAACAACAAAAAAAGTATATTACATTTTAAATTTGCTGAATCGAGCTTTTTAAAAATTCCTTGAACGTGCAGGCAGAACTCATGCCACAAAATCCCAGCTTTTGTAATAAACAGTCAAAAAAGAATAGAAGCAACATCTTAGGGCTGGTTTTAGCCCTTCCTATCTTTCAGCGTGCTTTTAAATACATTATTCCATTTGATCTTCATGAAAACCACCGAGGAAAAAAAGGAATTCTTATCCCCACATTTCAGACAAGGGTTTTTGTGTGTGTGCGATTAATTAACCTGTTTGAATTTTGAGTTACTAAATATTTGTGCTGAGACTAGAAGCCCATACTTCAGGTTCCAAGTCAAGGATGCTGGGGAAGGATGATGGAATTGAGAGGGAATGCATGTACCCAGCTCTCTCAACTAGAGCAACTCCATTAGCATATTATGTTTGAGGCTTTCATGTGGATTTCCATAGCTCAATTTCATTACAATCTCATCACAGGGGAGTATGCAACATCCCCTCTATTGTTCAGGACCCAGCTAGATTGTGAGATGCATTCCAAAATTACATTGAACAGGACTGCAAAGCTCCATTCATGACAGATTGCAGTTGCATGCTATAATCTTTTCCCCTTGTGTGGCCCCCAATCTTTCATTCATCTTTAACACTACCTAGGTGTTCTGGCCAATGGAGTCAACTAACGGCTTTTGTATAGACCAACTCTCTTTTGACTTTCTTTGCTTCTATACAGGTCATACTAGTCATGTTTTCTTGTTTACTACTGGACATATTCACCTTTGTGGGTCTGACATATCAGCACACACACACACACACACACACACACACACACACACACGACTGTAGGCTTCTTGTGGATGGCCATGATGCCTGGTGTCTAACACAGTGTGTACACTCAGGATTGCTGAAGACACAAACACTGGTTCTGTAAACACTGGTTCTTTCTCCTTTTCCACAAACTCTTCCATTCCTTTAGGAGAGGCTCCTTGTATGTCCTCCTCTGTCTTCTTTCTTCTCTCTTCCCCTCTTCTTCAACCCTCTCTTTAGTCTTTCTGTGAGTGTAAAATAACCACCCATGGCTGACAAGGATAAGTCCAGTTACCACGTGTTTAAAAAAAAATTGAAGCCATTCTTTGTGATGGAAATTAAGTAAAACACATATATAGTCCCAAGTAACTACATTTTAAAAAGTGCCTTTAGGTCCAGAGTCATCAGAGTCCTCAAATGCTCCATCTCTAATTGCTTGCTTTTTTTTCACAAGCATCCCTTGAAAACTCTTTTTCTCCTTTTCAGCCCTCAAAACACAGCTAAAATGTCAGTTGCTGCAAATCCTTTACTGATATCCCGAGGCATACTCCATCACCCCTTCTGAAATCTTCCACAGAAATCTTACTATAGTACTTCACACATTATGTTCAATGAATTAATGTGTCTATGCCTCACACTAAAATAAGGGCTGGGGGTTGTTTGTTTTATTTTGTTTTGTCCTCCTTTCTCTAGTAGCTAATATACAGACTAGCCTGGTATGTAGATATAGATGCACAATTTTGTTGTGGTTGAATTTGATTTAAATAGATGAATGATCACTTTGGCTTCAAGAAAAAAGGTTCATTCTTACTCAATTTTTATTCTATTTTTCAAATGGGATTGTTTTCTATTATTCACTGAAAATTGAGGGGTATTTTTTTTAGCTATCCTACGAGTTGTACAGAACTAACAACAAACTTGGCACCTTAACTCAACAAAGAAATTGTTTCTATGGAAAAACATGGTTAATTTTCCAAAATGTTCAAACATACACAAAAGAATAGAACTTCATCCAGAACTAGATGGTCTTTGCCTTTTCCTTAATGTCTGCCTTTATTCCTGCCCCCAGTTTTACTCCATATGTGATTTAGCTCATTCTCTCCACTCTCCCATGGTTGGCAGTTTGGTTTTGTGTGATGTATCTTGTAGTCTGCCTTGAATCCATCATTTATGTATTTTCCTGGTCAAATCTATTTCTCAGAGGGTAAGCACTATGCATTTTTCATTGTTGGTTTTTCACAATGGGGTATGAGAGCATGATGTACAGAGTAAGTGCTCAGTAAATGGTGGGCTAAACTTTGCTCAGTTAAAAAAAAGTGCAATAATTGGAAGTAGAGGAATGTTGGCATTTGATTGAAATATTGGGGATTTGATTGGCTATGGGGGATATTTCAGTCCCAGGTTAAACAGTGCCTAGTTTTCTATCATTTATCATCTGAGCTCAAAATGTCCAAATTTCAGTCTTCACAGGCTCTCTTCCCTCACTTTTTCATCTTCTATTCTTTTCTCCAAAGATGAAGAGAAGATAGTCCTGTTAGTAAAGCATTCTTTCGCATCTTTATTGTTCTTATGTGGTCTCTTCATTATGAGATGTCAGTTATGCAACACTCCAAAGACCAGTATTCCAAGAACAAAATGTTCTAGTCATTCTGGTATTAAAAAGTGCTGTTTTCAGGGTGCCTGGGTGACTCAGTCTGTTAAATGTCTGACTCTTGATTTTGGCTCAGGTCATGATCTCACAGCTGATGAGATTGAGCCCCACATTGGGCTCTGTGCTGACAGTGTGGAACCTGCTTGGGATCTCTCTCTCTATCCCTCCTCAACTCACGTTCATTCCCTCTCTCTCTCTCTCTCTTTCTCTCTCTGTCTCTCAAAATAAATAAACATTTTTTAAGTGTTGTTTTCTGCTTTTAGGCTACAGTGGTGGCTGTGTTGTCATGCGAGGAAGGAATCCACCTGGTTGCTGGGAAGTGAAGGACTGCAGACAATTTAAGGCGATGTCCCTGTGTAAGCAACCAGTGGGAAATCAGGAGAAAACGGAGCAGGAAGAGAGATGGCCCTTTCACCCCTGCTACTTGGACTGGGAATCAGAGCCTGGCTTGGCGAGCTGCTTCAAGGTGATGCCAAGGGTATCTAGACATTCTGAATGGAACAAACATTATTTCAGTTTTGTCCATGTATCTCAAATTCCTTTATTCCAGAGCAGTGCCTGGCACACAGCAGGTACTTAATATTTGTTGGCTGCCTCTATCTTTTCAATTATATTCCAAAATTTTAAGTTGAAAGACTGACATATCCCTGGTGATACTGAAGGCCTCTTCACGAAGATTGTTATCCAGGCCCCAGTCAATGTTATTTTTGTTGCAATGTACTCCTGACTGGGTATTGAAATGATACAATTCCATATCGTTTGTAAGAAAAAGAATAAAGTATTTATTAAGGAATACTATCATTTTGCTGCTAAGAATAGCTTTTGCAGCTTGCCAGACATCTGAGGATCAAACAAATTAATACATATGCTTGATATGTGTGTGTACCTGTGTGTATGAAAAAAAGTGTGTGAAGAAATGTCTTTTTGCAAATCAGCTTTAGATCCTAGATATAAATCACTACCTACAATCCTCTTATCATGAAATATCTGTGAGTGCACTCAATTTAATGTACGCATGCACAATCCTACACTGAATTCATTGGGTAACAGTGACCTCACAAAGCAGTAAGTTAAACTTTACAAATGAGTAAACTGAGGCAGCAGGATGAAGTGATTTGCCCAAGATCCCAATTATTTGTTGACAGAATTGGAATAAATTCCTGGTCTTGGGAATCCCAGTTCAGTGCTTTTTCTACCATATATTACCCTGACGTGACAACAAATGTAAAGGTGTGGTTGATGGGCATGGTGGTAGGATTGATGAATTTTAAGTGATTCAAGAAAAGGTTCCCAGAGGAGCTGAGTTTTGACATATAATTTAAAAGATGGAAAGGCTGTGCTGTGGCCCAGAGGGCTGGGAAAACCATTCATTCTGGTCTCAGCAAATCAGAGCTTGGCGAAGCCTGGCCGCAGGGTGCCTGCCTGGCGTCAGAAACTCGGGAGCAGTGTCAGGCAATTAAAAACAAGGAGGGCACAGAGGCCCAGGATTTGGAGTTCTGTGTTTTTGGGCCCTTACCCTTGATCTTAAATAAAGTCAGGACCAGACTCTCCATTTGACTGACTTCTTCCTGCTACTGCAAGGACAGCTGAGAAACAGCAGAGAATTTAGGCACAGCTAAAACCCAAAGAACTTAGTAATATACCTGCCCTAGGTCCCAGGTCTCATTTCTCATTTCTTGCTGTGGGTCAGCCAGATTCATGATCCTTCAGCCAATTCTAATTTGTCAGAAGGCAATCTGGTGGGATGGAAATTCATGGGCTCCTGCAGGAAGGAGTGCTGGATGTAATCCTAGTCCTGCCTATTTGTAGCTCTGTGACTGGAAATTTGTAATCTCTCTTAGTCTGACTCTCATTGTCTCTTGACAAACATTTATTAAGGGACAAGTATATGCCAGCTACAGGAAATTTAGAAGAAAAAAAAAGGAACTCAAGGAGTTCCTTTATAAAACTGAGCTGATTCCTTCTATCATTCTCATCAATTTGTTGTGAGAATAAAATGAGATAACAGTTTTACGATGAGTAGACACATTCTAGTTCAATAAATGTTATTTTCCCCTACTGGGTCAAGCTTTTAATATAGATTAATGACAATTATATTACTGTTATTTTCTTGTCGAGAATTAAGCAACCTCACCTTATCCATGATAGTGTCAACTTTTCTTTGCTTCTTACTAAACCAGGTATTTCATAGTGAAAAAGTCCTGATGAAAAGAACATGGAGAGAAGCAGAAGCATTTTGTGAAGAATTTGGAGCTCATCTTGCAAGCTTTGCCCATATTGAGGAAGAGAATTTTGTGAATGAGCTTTTGCATTCAAAATTCAATAGGTAAATACTTGTTCATTTTGAAAAATGCAATCAAATATTCTGTCTCCCAGTTATGAGTTCTCAGGGAAGAGTATCCCAAATATTTGTTTAAAATCTCAAGTATTTAAGCCTAAAAGCAACTAGCCATTAGTTGTGAAAGAAAAATACGTACATATACAGTTTTATATTTATATTGCACCCAGTTCTCATTACATAAAACAAAGAACAAAGTGATGATTGTTTTGATATTTGAAATTTTTTCTGTGTACTTCAAATCAGAATTTTAGAGCTTCTCTGCCAAACTCAGTAATTATCTAGCCCCGTGATTTTCAAACTGTTGCCTGGGAATCCCAAGAGTCCTGGAACTCAGGACTGGGAAGGGAACAAGGGACAGAAGTCCCGCTTCTGTGCTCACTGACCTACGAGAGCAGCTCCCACCAGCTCCTCTTCTATTTATTTTGTTATAATAGAGTCCATGTAAGATTTTGCTTGGAAAAAAAAAGAAAGCCCTATTGATTGATTCCCAATTTTACATTTGAGGAACCAGGCATTCACTTGTTGGCACCTACCTCGCAAGTTTACAGAATCTTGAACTGCATGGAGTTAGAAAATCAATTTAGTTTAAACTTGAAGAAACGTAAAAGGCTTGTACTATTTTCTACCCAATACAAAAATTCGTTCTGCGGTATTCCTGTGGTCATCTTCTGTCTGCACAATTCCTTTCAGAGTGCTTCTTATTTGGGAGAATGCCCGTTCCATTACTGGAGGGTGATTTCAAAGATCAACTTTCTAGTAAGCCAGAGCAATACAGATCAAGTCTACTCTATTTTTGGTTATTTGAGGACAGCCATTATGTTCTCTTTTAGTGAGCCTTCTTATCCATTGGCCTCTTTCTGTAAAATGTTCTTGTCAACTAGCATACATGTTTGGAATATCTTCTATGGAGGGGGTACTTTTATATGCATAGTTGGCTGGAGCATGCAATAGATAGGATGGACAAAATCTCACCCCTGAGAATGTTGTAGTCTAAGGGGGCCTGACTCCATGGCTCCACACATTTATTTAGTAAAAACAAATGTTAACACCAAGTACCATGCTCTAAGCTCTGGAAACCTGGAGTCTCAATGAAACACTTGCTTGAATCACAGAGAAAAATCCAGAACAACTTTTTGAGGAAAATCCTGGTCTTCCCATAAGTTTCCTTTAGGATATTCCACAAAAAGATTAATATGTAATATCTATCAAATTATTCATCTCCAACATCAACAGTAATGACCTTAATGGTAGGAGTCGTTGACAACATCTCCCAATGTGAGTTTCACAAAGCACTGTTGGGGGGGAAAAAGTCAAATATGTTTGCAAAACAAGGCACAAACTTGGAAATTGCCATATGCTTCTAGAAGGAAGCACTTTCTTTGACCACAAATCTCCCTCTTTTTTTTTTTTTTTTTTTTGAGAATACTTATCAACATTCCATGGAACTGCTAGTGTCTATGGGAAATGCTGACCTAAAAATCATGCTTCCCAAATTTGGCTGATTATCACACTCACTTGGGACACCTTATAATACAGAACCCTCTGGTCTCACACCAGAGCTGCTGAGTCAGATTCTCTCAGACTGAAGAAAAGTTCAAGAAGCTTCCTGATTAATTGGATTTAATTGGATTGTTAGTCTGGTATGAGGCCACAGATCCAAGGGATATGGGATTATCTCCATCCTTCTAAATTGTAACTTTGCTTCATGACTTTAGCCCCTTGCAAAACATCCTTTCATACTTGAGTATAGTGAGGTTTGCTATGTGAAACAAACATGTGCAAACTGCTTCCAAATTTGCTGTGAGATCAAATATCATTATGTCATTTCTATTTCTATAAGTTCTCACACTTGAAATTACTTTAATATTAAGCATCTATCAAATTATTAATCTTTAGCACTTAATCATAAAAGCTATATAATATTACTTTGTGCCCAGACTGCCAGGGAGTTCAACAAAATTTCATGTTTGCTTAGAGCAAATAAAACAAATCTCATAGTTAGCATATATTCTCCTCCTTATGGCACTGGTTTTCTATTTCTATTTTATTATTTATCATATTATTAAAAATCATACAATTTTAGGAAATGGATGAAGAGAAAATTAATGCCAGTTCATTACCTAAGAGCCAGGACATATCAGGAAAAATGTTGAACTCTGTGAGTAAAGGAACAAAAAGTTCTCAAGGCAGGAGAGTGATATGAATTCCCAGCCTAGACCATTGATGTTAAGGTACCTGGCTTAACCTTAAGGCAGCATCCTCTGCCTCCATAACCTTATAAATTGTAAATTGTAAACTGTAATCATGGCAGTTGCCAGCCAGGCCCCAGTGACCTCTCGGATTTCTAAGTCACATTTTACTTTCATTTGTATTGCTCAGGCACAGTAGCTCTCATATTTGAGAAGTGGATGCTTCAGAATAGTCTTTCTTCTCTGTACTAACGAAAATAAAGCATCTGTCATGATTTCTGAATCTTTTAAATCTTTAATTCTCCAAATTATTCTCAGAAAATTGTCTGTGGTTTGATGTATTTTTCCTCCACCTAATAGGAGGGAAGATGGTTCTCTGTGGGGTTTCTCACCACATCTAACCCAGTGGTGACTGCCGAAGTTAATCTACTGTGCCTCAGACTGATTTGCTATGAAATTATTTATGTTGGGATCTGAAAAAAATAAAAAAACAAAATCTACTGTGTACCTTCTATTAAAGGGGGTGGTGGTAATTAACCTTCAGAGAATACATGAACATTTGACCAAAAAAAAAAAAAAAGCAACAAATCAAAGCATAGTAAAGTAATAAATACATAGTGAAATAGTAAAAAGTCCTCTAGGGAAAAGATGCTCCAAAATTTCTTACCAACTTGCTTTCGTGTGTTCTTATCTTGGTTGAAAGGTGTTGCCACTCCTAATGAACATGAGAAAGCAATGTTCTCAATATAGGTTGACTTTTCCCCCAACCGCACGTCACCAGTGAGCGCACCCTATAAGCCAAGAGAAATGGGAAGCCAGGCTAATCTTCTCTACATTCATTTCATAGCTCAGGTTTTGCATAAAGGAAATGTTCAATAAATGTTTGTTTGACTTGATCCATCCTGCCAGTAGTATCAGCTGTTTCCTACACACATAATTACTTTAAAATATTTCTTGAACCTTTTACATAATGTTATGAATTCAATAGGAAGAGCAAGTTTTTGTTTTTCTGTTCACAGGACAGAAGAAAGGCAATTCTGGATTGGATTTAATAAAAGAAACCCACTGAATGCTGGCTCCTGGGAGTGGTCTGATGGGACTCCTGTAAGTTTTTCCAAACTGAAGAAAAGGAAATGAATTCAAAACAGGTGGCCCTGGAACACCTTGGTAAACCAGCCAACAGAAACTGGAAATAATGACTATATTTCCTGTGACTCAGACCCAGATCGAAAACTGCACCAGATCTCAGTACCATTAGAGTAATTTCTGCAAAGTCCTGGGAAACCTTTACTAGCCACATAGATCTGAGGCCAACTGTAGGATCTTATCCTGGAAAGGAATCAAAGATCTCTGAAATGTCCCCAGACTATCTCCCATGTGAAGTCTCAAGAAAGAAGCAACCATTGTTTAAAATAATATGAGGCTTTCTTTACCCCACCCTCCCTCTCTGGCTTAGTACCTAATTATATGAATGTGGGACCCAAGTCCAGATTACAATGGAAAAAAAACATTTCAGTTTATCTCTAAAAGGACAGAAATGCCACACTTAGAAATACCATCTCCTCAACCAGAGCAAGTTATTCAGAAAGAAAAAATAATACTTTGCTTTTCATTCAGCCTCATGCTTGTAAAATCCTCTGTGAAGGAAAGAAAGAAGAAACTCCTCCCTATTACATTTTTTTTCAGGCGCAATGAGGAAGTCTCACATTTCCCTCAAGATGATAGGGAAAAAATGGAAGCAGTATCCCAGATTGAAATGGGATTCATCTGAGGCCCATGCAAAATCAAGTTATTCAGTTTCACCTGTGAAATGGGGCTACTAGCAAGAGTCGGCAGTGAGCATTTAATGCAGCTGCTATTTACTGAACCTGAATTATGTTCCAAACACTGGGTTGAATGTGCCGCAGCATGATCTCATTTCCCCTTATGATGATTCAGTGCAGTGGTTATTAGAATGCTTAAATAGTTTGCCTAAAATAATGCTTCAGAGAGCCAGGATTTGTACACACGTTGTCTGCCTCCAAAGCTATGATGTTATAATGTCTCCCAGTTGGCAAAATATCAGCAGCCAAACTTTGACGTAGTAAAGATCAATAGAGAAATAAGATCTCTAGCCCCACTAGAGAAAATCTGTGGCAAGGAAAGGATCTGTGGAAAACTCAATGTGGGAAACAAAAATAATAAGGCCATGCTAGTTAAATATATATATATATATATATATATATATATATATATATATATATATATATAAAACGTATTTTCACCTCAGTGCTGCTTCTCTGAGAAGGATATCGGGACCAGAGAGTAGGAAGAGATCTTAGAGATCACGCAGCCCCACCCATCTATTTTGCTGTCAAAGAAACTGAGGCCCAGAGAGTGGAAGGAACTTAGCAGAATCCGCCTGCTACATAAATGGCAGCCACCATATGGCACACTTGGGTGATTAATGTCAATGTGGCACTTGAAAAATTAAATGTGCCGTGTAGAGGTTGAGAATGCTTCCTTTTGTTTTAGTAAAGCAGTCTTATTAGTAATAGCGAGGAACAATGTGGTTCAGAATAAATGAGATAAAGCCATGAAGCAGTGCACTGAGTTCCTCACCACCACTCCCTACTAGACAAAACAAATATTCAAATGCACACCATTGACTAAATCTGAGCTTACATACATGTAAGCTAGATGAGTTATTGTATGATTGTGTACATGTTTGAAGAGGAGTATTACATTTCAAACATCCTCTTTTTCCCAAATTTTTGCTCCAGTTTTACTTGTGGTCCATCCATTCTTCTGTCAGGTAGCCATTAAATCATTGAGAAGAATGAATCTTTACTTCATATCCCTATACACGATCATTCATGAAAAGTGTGAATCGTTTCCCAATTAAAGCCAGTGATGAATTAAAATTTAGTGACTGATGGGGGCGCCTGGGTGGCGCAGTCGGTTAAGCGTCCGACTTCAGCCAGGTCACGATCTCGCGGTCCGTGAGTTTCAGCCCCGCGTCAGGCTCTGGGCTGATGGCTCGGAGCCTGGAGACTGTTTCCGATTCTGTGTCTCCCTCTCTCTCTGCCCCTCCCCCGTTCATGCTCTGTCTCTCTCTGTCCCAAAAATAAATAAAAAAAAAAAAAACGTTGAAAAAAAATTAAAAAAAAAATTTAGTGACTGAAGACGAAAAGCTTAGCATACATGCAAAAGAATCTACATCACAGAAGGGACTCAAATCTGACAGATCAGAGCCTTTCAGAAGTTTACCCAGGGTCCCAGGACAAGCCTATTGCAGCCAGTGAGACAACAGTACAACCTCAGAAGGGAGCATGCACCTGATTGTTCTCTCTGGAGAAAGGAATAGCATGCTTCTTTTTAGGAAAAAAGCATCCTTAAGGAAAAATGCTAATTTGGTTAGCTTGTTCTTTGCAAATGTGGGACAATCTTTAAATGCAATCTTTTTAAAAAAATTTTTTTTAACGTTTATTTATTTTTGAGACAGAGAGAGACAGAGCATGAACGGGGAAGGGTCAGAGAGAGGGAGACACAGAATCTGAAACAGGCTCCAGGCTCTGAGCTGTCAGCACAGAGCCGACACGGGGCTCGAACTCACAGACCACAAGATCATGACCTGAGCCGAAGTTGGCCGCTTAACCGACTGAGCCACCCAGGCTCCCCTAAATGCAATCTTATCCAGACATTTCTTAAGCTTCCTCCAGAAGCCTATTGTGATTTATTTACAGAGAAACTTTTTGTGGGGGATCATCATTAAGAAATAATGAACTTGATCTGCTGCAGGTTGTCTCTTCATTTTTAGACAATACTTATTTTGGAGAAGATGCAAGAAATTGTGCTATTTATAAAGCAAATAAAACATTGCTGCCCTTGCACTGTGGTTCCAAACGTGAATGGATATGCAAGATTCCAAGAGGTAAAAATAGTAATAAGATATTTACTATGTGTTTGCTTTCTAATAATCCATAGCACTTTTCCAAGTGAAGAGTTACAGAAATCTAAAATGTAAGCATCCTGGTCTACAGTACCAACAACCCTCGTGATGAACCAAATTGCATGAGTTGAGCAAAGGATGCATCGTAGGGGAATGAGAAAAGGTGACACCACGGCAGTATGCTAATTTAGTTAATGGGAAACAAAGATAACCAACTGTATTGTGGAATATGATATTTTTCAAGTACAGTCTGGAAGAAATGTCACTGTGACATGACAAGCAAACCAAATCACTTGTCAAATGAGTAAGAGAAAACACCCGCCACAGTGTGTGCCACACAGTAGGCCCTTGACAAGTGCTCACATCCTTTCTTCTTTAATCAGAGGCCTCTCTTGAGCCTCCTTTTCAGGTTTGAGAACTAACCATATTTCAGACAGCACAAAAGTACCTGGTTTTTAAATGCTCTTTTAAAGAGCAAAGTCCAAGATGTTGTGTTTAGAGCTGAAGTACTTCAGAGTTGGCGCACTTGTGAAGAAATGTCCCTCAAGGTGGCTTGTTTTCACTTTGCAGATGTGAGACCCAAGATTCCACCCTGGTACCAGTACGGTAAGAGCTATCCTGGCGGTTCTTCAATTTCTAACTACCTGCTATCATATACAATTACTGTATTATTACAGTCCTCCAATCGAGCCTCTCTTTTCTTATTTCAATCCAGAACTAATTTTCTCAAAGTAACTAATAATCAAATTAATAAAAGTCATTAAATATGATTAAAGATTAGTATTATAGCTTAACACTCTTTTCATGACATGTGACTTTAAAATATGCATTTATCCCAGACCTTGGAATACAAATGTAGGTTTCTTAGCTATACCAAGGAAATTAAGCAAATTATATGCTGAGTTATGTGTATGTAAAAATATTTATGTATATGTAAACGCACACATTGTTTTTAATGCTAAGCAACTGAATTACAAATTTGGGGTCGATCATAACATATCCTATTAAGTCTGCATTATATCAGTCAATAGTTTTTGCATGATTTGCATTGGTTTTTGTTTTTTTGGTCTTGTTGTTTTTCAGATGCACCCTGGCTCTTTTATCACGATGCAGAGTATCTTTTTCATACCTATGCTGCAGAATGGTCCTCCTTTGAGTTTGTCTGTGGCTGGCTACGTGGTGATCTTCTCACAATTCATTCTGCACATGAGCAAGAATTTATCCTCAGCAAAATAAGAGCGGTATTTCAGTATAATTAACCATGAGAGATTCAGAGCTTAGCCCCTTCTTCGGTCTTTGGGAGGATTTTTTTTTTTATTTCAGACATTTATTTAAGTTTCATTAAAAGCCACAGGTTTTTTAAGAATTGTTTTTCTTTTTCGTATAGGGATTAAGAGAAAATAATGGAAACACAGGCTTACTATGTTGGTCATCATATCACTTTTCTTGATTCTTAGTAGCATCAGTATGAGTAAGTAGGGCTTTATTGTTTTAGTGAGGGTCATTCAGTCATTCTGGACATATTTATTCGGAGTCTACTCCTTGAAGGACTTGGGCTCTATCAGTGATTAAAACAGACCAAAATTCCTGCCCTTGTGAAGCTTATAATCTAGTCTGAGAAGAAAGACCATAATCAATATAAGCACATAGCATTAGAAAATAGTTTAGAAAAAGACAAATAGATAAATGGAATGGGAGAAAATAAAGCACAAATGAGAGACATGGTATACTGGGGAGAGGGTGGGAAGAGCACATGGTTGATTTAAAGTTCTGAATTTTACTTACAAGAGTACAGTATTTATAAGACTCTAAAGACTCAATATTCAGAAAATGATAGGGAGTGGTTTTCCATTTCAATGTAAAACAAAGACTTAGACAATCTTTGAGGAGCTAGGCTAATTGGAAAGGCACCCAAAACCTGTTAAATAATGAAACAGACTGCCAGGAATAGTATATGTTTTCCTTGTGTTTCTTCACCAAGCATTTATTAAGGTAAGTGTTTATTAAGTATTTTTTAAGTATTATTAAGTATTTATTAAGGTAAGTGTCGGGGATTGTGATATTTGTCAAAAACATAATGTCAAGAACACAAAAATGAGATACAGACTCTGTTTTTATTTTTTTTTTTTTTTTTTTTTTTTTCTGAAATTTATTGACAAATTGGTTTCCATACAACACCCAGTGCTCATCCCAAAAGGTGCCCTCTTCAATACCCATCACCCACCCTCTCCTCCCTCCCACCCCCCATCAACCCTCAGTTTGTTCTCAGTTTTTAACAGTCTCTTATGCTTTGGCTCTCTCCCTTTCTAACCTCTCTTTTTTTTTTTTTTTCCTTCCCCTCCCCCATGGGTTCCTGTTAAGTTTCTCAGGATCCACATAAGAGTGAGACCATATGGTATCTGTCTTTCTCTGTATGGCTTATTTCACTTAGCATCACACTCTCCAGTTCCATCCACGTTGCTACAAAAGGCCATATTTCATTTTTTCTCATTGCCATGTAATATTCCATTGTGTATATAAACCACAATTTCTTTATCCATTCATCAGTTGATGGACATTTAGGCTCTTTCCATAATTTGGCTATTGTTGAGAGTGCTGCTATGAACATTGGGGTACAAGTGGCCCTATGCATCAGTGCTCCTGTATCCCTTGGATAAATTCCTAGCAGTGCTATTGCTGGGTCATAGGGTAGGTCTATTTTTAATTTTCTGAGGAACCTCCACACTGCTTTCCAGAGCGGCTGCACCAATTTGCATTCCCACCAACAGTGCAAGAGGGTTCCCGTTTCTCCACATCCTCTCCAGCATCTATAGTCTCCTGATTTGTTCATTTTGGCCACTCTGACTGGCGTGAGGTGATACCTGAGTGTGGTTTTGATTTGTATTTCCCTGATAAGGAGCGACGCTGAACATCTTTTCATGTGTCTGTTGGCCATCCGGATGTCTTCTTTAGAGAAGTGTCTATTCATGTTTTCTGCCCATTTCTTCACTGGGTTATTTGTTTTTCGGGTGTGGAGTTTGGTGAGCTCTTTATAGATTTTGGATACTAGCCCTTTGTCCGATATGTCATTTGCAAATATCTTTTCCCATTCCGTTGGTTGCCTTTTAGTTTTGTTGGTTGTTTCCTTTGCTGTGCAGAAGCTTTTTATCTTCATAAGGTCCCAGTAATTCACTTTTGCTTTTAATTCCCTTGCCTTTGGGGATGTGTCGAGTAAGAGATTGCTACGGCTGAGGTCAGAGAGGTCTTTTCCTGCTTTCTCCTCTAAGGTTTTGATGGTTTCCTGTCTCACATTTAGGTCCTTTATCCATTTTGAGTTTATTTTTGTGAATGGTGTGAGAAAGTGGTCTAGTTTCAACCTTCTGCATGTTGCTGTCCAGTTCTCCCAGCACCATTTGTTAAAGAGGCTGTCTTTTTTCCATTGGATGTTCTTTCCTGCTTTGTCAAAAATGAGTTGGCCATACGTTTGTGGGTCTAGTTCTGGGGTTTCTATTCTATTCCATTGGTCTATGTGTCTGTTTTGGTGCCAATACCATGCTGTCTTGATGATGACAGCTTTGTAGTAGAGGCTAAAGTCTGGGATTGTGATGCCTCCTGCTTTGGTCTTCTTCTTCAAAATTCCTTTGGCTATTCGGGGCCTTTTGTGGTTCCATATGAATTTTAGGATTGCTTGTTCTAGTTTCGAGAAGAATGCTGGTGCAATTTTGATTGGGATTGCATTGAATGTGTAGATAGCTTTGGGTAGTATTGACATTTTGACAATATTTATTTTTCCAATCCATGAGCAGGGAATGTCTTTCCATTTCTTTAAATCTTCTTCAATTTCCTTCAGAAGCTTTCTATAGTTTTCAGCATACAGATCCTTTACATCTTTGGTTAGATTTATTCCTAGGTATTTTATGCTTCTTGGTGCAATTGTGAATGGGATCAGTTTCTTTATTTGTCTTTCTGTTGCTTCATTGTTAGTGTATAAGAATGCAACTGATTTCTGTACATTGATTTTGTAGCCTGCAACTTTGCTGAATTCCTGTATCAGTTCTAGCAGACTTTTGGTGGAGTCTATCGGATTTTCCATGTATAATATCATGTCATCTGCAAAAAGCGAAAGCTTGACTTCATCTTTGCCAATTTTGATGCCTTTGATTTCCTTTTGTTGTCTGATTGCTGATGCTAGAACTTCCAGCACTATGTTAAACAGCAGCGGTGAGAGTGGGCATCCTTGTCGTGTTCCTGATCTCAGGGAGAAAGCTTTCAGTTTTTCCCCGTTGAGGATGATGTTAGCTGTGGGCTTTTCATAAATGGCTTTTATGATCTTTAAGTATGTTCCTTCTATCCCGACTTTCTCAAGGGTTTTTATTAAGAAAGGGTGCTGGATTTTGTCGAAGGCCTTTTCTGCATCGATTGACAGGATCATATGGTTCTTCTCTCTTTTTTTGTTAATGTGATGTATCACGTTGATTGATTTGCGAATGTTGAACCAGCCCTGCATCCCAGGAATGAATCCCACTTGATCATGGTGAATAATTCTTTTTATATGCCGTTGAATTCGATTTGCTAGTATCTTATTGAGAATTTTTGCATCCATATTCATCAGGGATATTGGCCTGTAGTTCTCTTTTTTTACTGGGTCTCTGTCTGGTTTAGGAATCAAAGTAATACTGGCTTCATAGAATGAGTCTGGAAGTTTTCCTTCCCTTTCTATTTCTTGGAATAGCTTGAGAAGGATAGGTATTATCTCTGCTTTAAACGTCTGGTAGAACTCCCCTGGGAAGCCATCTGGTCCTGGACTCTTATTTGTTGGGAGATTTTTGATAACCGATTCAATTTCTTCGCTGGTTATGGGTCTGTTCAAGCTTTCTATTTCCTCCTGATTGAGTTTTGGAAGCGTGTGGGTGTTCAGGAATTCGTCCATTTCTTCCAGGTTGTCCAATTTGTTGGCATATAAGTTTTCATAGTATTCCCTGATAATTGTTTGTATCTCTGAGGGATTGGTTGTAATAGTTCCATTTTCATTCATGATTTTATCTATTTGGGTCATCTCCCTTTTCTTTTTGAGAAGCCTGGCTAGAGGTTTGTCAATTTTGTTTATTTTTTCAAAAAACCAACTCTTGGTTTCGTTGATCTGCTCTACAGTTTTTTTAGTTTCTATATTGTTTATTTCTGCTCTGATCTTTATTATTTCTCTTCTTCTGCTGGGCTTAGGCTGCCTTTGCTGTTCTGCTTCTAGTTCCTTTAGGTGTGCTGTTAGATTTTGTATTTGGGATTTTTCTTGTTTCTTGAGATAGGCCTGGATTGCAATGTATTTTCCTCTCAGGACCGCCTTTGCTGCGTCCCAAAGTGTTTGGATTGTTGTATTTTCATTTTCGTTTGTTTCCATATATTTTTTAATTTCTTCTCTAATTGCCTGGTTGACCCACTCATTCGTTAGTAAGGTGTTCTTTAACCTCCATGCTTTTGGAGGTTTTCCAGACTTTTTCCTGTGGTTGATTTCAAGCTTCATGGCATTGTGGTCTGAAAGTAAGCATGGTATAATTTCAATTCTTGTAAACTTATGAAGGGCTGTTTTGTGACCCAGTATATGATCTATCTTGGAGAATGTTCCATGTGCACTCGAGAAGAAAGTATATTCTGTTGCTTTGGGATGCAGAGTTCTAAATATATCTGTCAAGTCCATCTCATCCAATGTCTCATTCAGGGCCCTTGTTTCTTTATTGACCGTGTGTCTAGTTGATCTATCCATTTCTGTAAGTGGTGTGTTAAAGTCCCCTGCAATTACCACATTCTTATCAATAAGGTTGCTTATGTTTATGAGTAATTGTTTTATATATTTGGGGGCTCCGGTATTCGGTGCATAGACATTGATAATTGTTAGCTCTTCCTGATGGATAGACCCTGTAACTATTATATAATGTCCTTCTTCATCTCTTGTTACAGCCTTTAATTTAAAGTCTAGTTTGTCTGATATAAGTATGGCTACTCCAGCTTTCTTTTGGCTTCCAGTCGCATGATAAATAGTTCTCCATCCCCTCACTCTCAATCTAAAGGTGTCCTCAGGTCTAAAATGAGTCTCTTGTAGACAGCAAATAGATGGGTCTTGTTTTTTTATCCATTCTGATACCCTATGTCTTTTGGTTGGCGCATTTAATCCATTTACATTCAGTGTTGTTACAGAAAGATACGGGTTTAGAGTCATTGTGATGTCTGTATGTTTTATGCTTATAGTGATGTCTCTGGGACTTTGTCTCACAGGGTCCCCCTTAGGATCTCTTGTAGGGCTGGTTTAGTGGTGACAAATTCCTTCAGTTTTTGTTTGTTTGGGAAGACCTTTATCTCTCCTTCTATTCTAAATGACAGACTTGCTGGATAAAGGATTCTTGGCTGCATATTTTTTCTGTCTAGCACCCTGAAAATCTCTTGCCAATTCTTTCTGGCCTGCCAAGTTTCAAAAGAGAGATCAGTCACGAGTCTTATAGGTCTCCCTTTATATGTGAGGGCACGTTTACCCCTTGCTGCTTTCAGAATTTTCTCTTTATCCTTGTATTTTGCCAGTTTCACTATAATATGTCGTGCAGAAGATCGATTCAAGTTACGTCTGAAGGGAGTTCTCTGTGCCTCTTGGATTTCAATGCCTTTTTCCTTCCCCAGTTCAGGGAAGTTCTCAGCTATGATTTCTTCAAGTACCCCTTCAGCACCTTTCCCTCTCTCTTCCTCCTCTGGGATACCAATTATGCGTATATTATTTCTTTTTAGTGTATCACTTAATTCTCTAATTTTCCCCTCATACTCCTGGATTTTTTTATCTCTCTTTTTCTCAGCTTCCTCTTTTTCCATAACTTTATCTTCTAGTTCACCTATTCTCTCCTCTGCCTCTTCAAGCCGAGCTGTGGTGGTTTCCATTTTGTTATGCATTTCGTTTAAAGCGTTTTTCAGCTCCTCGTGACTGTTCCTTAGTCCCTTGATCTCTGTAGCAAGAGATTCTCTGCTGTCCTGTATACTGTTTTCAAGCCCAGCGATTAATTTTATGACTATTATTCTAAATTCACTTTCTGTTATATTATTTAAATCCTTTTTGATCAGCTCATTAGCTGTTGTTATTTCCTGGAGATTCTTCTGAGGGGAGTTCTTCCGCTTGGTCATTTTGGATAGTCCCTGGCGTGGTGAGGACCTGCAGGGCACTTCCCCTGTGCTGTGGTGTATACCTGGAGTTGGTGGGCGGGGCCGCAGTCAGACCTGATGTCTGCCCCCAGCCCACCGCTGGGGCCACAGTCAGACTGGTGTGTGCCTTCTCTTCCCCTCTCCTAGGGGCGGGATTCACTGTGGGGTGGTGTGGCTCGTCTGGGCTACTTGCACCCTGCCAGGCTTGTGATGCTGGGGATCTGGCGTTTTAGCTGGGGTGGGTAGGCAAGGTGCTCGGGGGCAGGAGGGGCAGGCTTAGATCGCTTCTCCTTAGGTGATCCGCTTCAGGAGGGGCCCTGTGGCAGCGGGAGGGAGTCAGATCCGCTGCCGGAGGTTTGGCTCCGCAGAAGCGCAGAGTTGGGTGTTTGCGCGGAGCGAGCAAGTTCCCTGGCAGGAACCGGTTCCCTTTGGGATTTCGGCTGGGGGATGGGCGGGGGAAATGGCGCTGGCGAGCGCCTTTGTTCCTCACCAAACTGAGCTCTGTTGTCAGGGGGCTCAGCAGCTCTCCCTCCCTTTGTCCTCCAGCCTTCCCGCTTTCCGAGCAGAGCTGTTAATTTCTGACCTCCCAGACGCTAAGTCGCGCTTGCTGTCGGAACACAGTCCGCCCGGCCCCTCCGCTTTTGCAAGCCCGACTCGGGGGCTCTGCTTGGCCGGCGAGCCGCCCCTCCGCCCCGGCTCCCTCCCGCCAGTCCGTGGAGCGCGCACCGCCTCGCCGCCCTTCCTACCCTCTTCCGTGGGCCTCTCGTCTGCGTTTGGCTCCGGCGACTCTGTTCTGCTAATCCTCTGGCGGTTTTCTGGGTTATTTAGGCAGGTGTAGATGGAATCTAAGTGATCAGCAGGACGTGCGGTGAGCCCAGCGTCCTCCTAAGCCGCCATCTTGCCGCAACCTCCCAGACTCTGTTTTTAAAAAAAACTTGGGGCGCCTGGGTGGCTCAGTCGGTTAAGTGGCCAACTTCCGCTCAGGTCGTGATCTCGCGGTCCGTGAGTTCGAGCCCCGCGTCGGGCTCTGTGCTGACAGCTCAGAGCCTGGAGCATGTTTCAGATTCTGTGTCTCCCTCTCTCTGACCCTCCCCTGTTCATGCTCTGTGTCTCCCTGTCTCAAAAATAAATAAAACGTTAAATAAATAAATAAATAAATAAATAAATAAATAAATAAAACTGGAAGTAGGGGCGCCTGGGTGGCGCAGTCGGTTAAGCGTCCGACTTCAGCCAGGTCACGATCTCGCGGTCCGGGAGTTCGAGCCCCGCGTCAGGCTCTGGGCTGATGGCTCGGAGCCTGGAGCCTGTTTCCGATTCTGTGTCTCCCTCTCTCTCTGCCCCTCCCCCGTTCATGCTCTGTCTCTCTCTGTCCCAAAAATAAATAAACGTTGAAAAAAAAAAATTTAAAACTGGAAGTAATAATAAGTGAAAAGGGAGCAATATGTAGAAATTACCAAGGGGACATTAAGGGGAGAAACCTCACTCCCAGTTTTCCTTAGGAAATCTTTGAAAGTAAGGAAAAGACTTTTTTTCTTTTCCATAATTTAACATTATTTCATGATCACCAGGAACCCTTTGTTGAGCTATCATCTTTTCATATGTTTGTAAGTTGATTGTTAAAATGAAGCTCTATATTTAAAGCATCCTTGGGTTGTAAGAGAAATGTCTTCCCTTACAGCTCATGGAGCTTTTCCATTTCTATAATAGAATCCTGTTTGATGCACAGGAGCCTGTGAGGTGTACGTAGGTCAAGACCACTACTGATTTGTGATGGAAAAAGCTGAACAACAGGGATATTCGATGACAACCTCACAGTCCCACAGACTCAGTGATAGACCAATTGCTAGAACATGATGTTCCCCCCTATTTTGTGCACTATTTTTACCACCTTTCCTCTCCCACAAATGGAACACTCAAGCCAATACCATAATGTTAAGTATTAACATGATGTCATAAAATATGTTTGTTTCTTTAACAAGACAGCAGATTCCTGGTGGCAATAACAAGACATCAGGTCAATGTCTGAAAACCAATCCATCCTTTGACATGACAAAGTATATGTCTCAAAGGGAACTGATATTTGGCCAGTACTTACTGTAACAGTGTCAGGCACTGTGCTAAGTATTAATGTTTAATGGCATTTAATCTTTCCAAGGACTATCTATGGGAAGTCTGTTATTAGTACATTTTACAGATGAGGAAGCTGAAACTCCAAAGAAGTGAAGTAACTTGGTTACTTGCACAGCAGCTGAGTGGTGGAATCTGAAAGTGAACCCAGGCCATCTGACTTACGGTGTCATTTTAAAACCCTCTGCTTGCAGCAGAGCAGCGCCATGGGAGGGATATAAGCGCACAATGTCTTCATTATATTAAAATGCTAGTTCTAAAATCCCTCTCCAAAAGATGGTGCCAGCTGTGTCCCAGACATGAGCAATGAAAGACTTCTTTGATCTTTCCAATGAGCTTAGCTCTCCTGGAAACATCTGCAGGTCTTCTATCTTCACCTTTCCCTTAATTCAACCTCCCAGTTATTAGTGTTTGGGAAGCCAGTGGGGATGGCAGAGTTAATACCTCCCATAGAAGGGAATAATAAAACCCATCGGTTTAGCTGTTTGAGAAGTCATACCTAGCTCTATGATACTAGTTGAGGGCTAAATCTAGTGTGATCTCAAACCACACAAACCTTATGGTATCTTATATGGCAAAACTGTTACCCAGCCTGAGACCATGTTGTTATAAATTGCCCTGTCAGTATCATGGGTGAGTGGCTGACTGATCTAACACCACAAAAGAAAATTACTGGATGGTATAAAATGTGCAGATTGAAAAAGGGGCAAGAGAGGTAAGGGGAAAGGGTATCAATTTAAAAAGAAGAAAACTATAGGTTTCCAAAACAGTTCTTATTATTGCATAATATTGTGGCTGTGTTAGGCACTTTTTGGTGGTGGTGAGAGTAGTGGTATTTATGGTGACCATTTACAGTTCATGAGCGAGAAACTCCATATCTACAAAGGTCCTACTAGAAGGAGTCAGTTCAGAAGCTACTTTACTCCAGGATGGTGAACTAAACATGTCGAGGTCATACCACTCACTTTTGTGGCACACTCATCCTATTAGTGCAGGAAGAATCACAATACTAAATATTTTTAATATTCCAATGTCAATATTTTAATATTCCAATGTTCTTGACAATGTGTTGTATAGTTTCCCTAAAAGAGTAGTAACTTAGAAATGTGAAGAACAGGGGTGCCTGGGTGGCGCAGTCGGTTAAGCGTCCGACTTCAGCCAGGTCACGATCTCGCGGTCCGGGAGTTCGAGCCCCGCGTCGGGCTCTGGGCTGATGGCTCTGAGCCTGGAGCCTGTTTCCGATTCTGTGTCTCCCTCTCTCTCTGCCCCTCCCCCGTTCATGCTCTGTCTCTCTCTGTCCCAAAAATAAATAAACGTTGAAAAAAAAAATTAAAAAAAAAAAAAAAAAAGAAATGTGAAGAACATGGGGCGCCTGGGTGGCGCAGTCGGTTAAGCGTCCAACTTCAGCCAGGTCCCAATCTCGCGGTCCGTGAGTTCGAGCCCCGCGTCGGGCTCTGGGCTGATGGCTCAGAGCCTGGAGCCTGTTTCCGATTCTGTGTCTCCCTCTCTCTCTGCCCCTCCCCCGTTCATGCTCTGTCTCTCTCTGTCCCAAAAATAAATAAACGTTGAAAAAAAAAATAAAAAAAAAAAAAAGAAATGTGAAGAACAAAAATAACAATTGGAAAGTAAAAGAACTATTGAAAAAGAAAGCTGGATACAGTTTTTAAAATCTGAAGAATTTTTTTTTACAGTGTTTCTATCTTGGAAATGTGGTTAGTCAGTATTTTCTCTTTGAATAATGGAATACCACAGGCATGATGACAGTGAATTTTTGAGTACTTCTTTTTTGAACCATCTTGTTGGGTTAAATTAATGCCAAAAAAGTAAAAAGCCATAGCACTGTGGGAATTGTTTAACATGAACTACTAGCCAAATAGTCCACTCAGCTAACATTTTATGCTGTGTTGTGCAATATTGGCATGTCAAAATTGAAATTTACTCTTATTTTTATAAGTTCATGTCTAAATACTTCTAACAAAAATATATCAAGTCTATTAGTCATCCACCAAAATATGATGTTTTAAAACCTTAAAATAACTTGGTTTTGGTATTTTTGATGGAAACATTTGAAGAGATGACAGGCTATTCTTCCTTGTATTATATTGTAGATTAATTACTTTGTAGATTATATTAGCTGGTGCTGTATTTTTTTATAAGTATTCTTCCCATATGATGCTATCTATAATGGCTGTCACAAAACATAGTTGATGTTATGAAATCTGTGGTCATATCACGTTTCTTTATAGGAAAGAATATTAATAAGTCTTCTATTGTTGTGAATTTATACCTAAGCTAAAATTTAAAACATCTATTTTTCACCATGCATTTTTCACCCTAGCTTCTAGCTTGTCTTTCTTGCTTGCAGTTCTATTCCATATCCCAACAGGTTGTGGTGTGCCATATAGAGGATTACCATGCTGTAATTGAAGTGGTAATAAATATGTCACTTAAGATGCAGTAGGTATAATTTCTCTTTAGAGGTCCCTAATTGGGGCAGTGAACAATCAGCCTGTGATTTCCACTATTGTTGCACGTGAGACCTCTTTAGATTGAATGAAATTGTTGTGGTTCTCCCACTGAGTTCACAGCCAGTCTCAATGGACCCATTCCAAAGCTTGACAAAAGGAATCTAAATTCAGCATGTAAGAACATGTCCATGAAACAACACCTCAGGGACCCCAAATTATAGTTGCTCCATCTTACATTACTCTCAAATTGCTGATATAGCAGACAGCCACACTATTCAAGGAGTAAAAATACCTGTTTATAAATTAGAATGTTAGAGAGTTGTTAGGTTCTGTTGTATGATGACCCAAAATTCTGTGGGAAAAAAAATATATCTTAAGGTGTATTCTCCAATTTTTACAGAAGAAATTAAGCACAAATTTAAATATGCAATGCCTTCAAATTAACAGGCCTTTAGCTTAAAAATTAAGTTACATTTCACACACACACACACACACACACACTGAGCACATACACAATACAGTGTATTTATTTAGAAGTCTTAGAGAAATTCTTACTGCCTCTTCCTCTTTTATAGTTAAAGAGGGAATTTCAATTTCCAGGGTCATCAGTCCGGTATTACATTTGCCATAATGTATGTACATGTCCATGCACACATGTGTGAATATGGGGTTTCATTTTAGACTTTAGTGTACTGGGATCTGTCTGATAAATAATGGTACAATATCATTAAAATATAGAAATAATTTTCTGATTGTGAAACACTGGAAGTTCTGTCAGATTCCTTTGTCCTATATTGTTTCTATTTAAATGGGGAGCATGCTATGACTCAGTTTAAAAGCTTAACAATCAGACTAATGCCAAAAATTCAAAATCTTTTTTACTATTGATGTCTTTGTGCCTTGATTGTTTTCAAACAGCATGGCACAGGCAGTAAACTTCTATAAACTGCTGAGATGATAAAGCACTAAATTTTTAGGGAAAAAAGGAGTCCTATTTTACTTTACAATATTACTTTTTAAAGCCCTATTATTAAAGTTAGAAAATGTACTTTTAAATACATAGGGAAAGTTGTAAGAAAGATTTTCAATATTTGATTCCAATTTCCCTTCATAATGAGGAGAGAATATTTTAAGATAATGAAGTTTCAGCTTCTCTGAAGATGCTAGGCCTAGTGTACTCTTCTTTAGATAATTGGGTAAAATACTAAAGAATAGAAAGCTATTAACAGCAACCCCATTAATCTTAATAGTGAAAAGGAAAAACAAGTAGAATAAATGCTGACATTTTCTTTCTTTTTTTTTTTTTTAATAGCTATCAAAGTATGGTATAAATTGGTGGATTGGACTTCAAGAAGAAAGAGCCAATGATGAATTTCGGTATGGGCCTAGATCAATTTGCATTTTATTTTGTTTGACAGGTTTTATTTGCAGAATGATTGGACTAGATCTTAGTGATCAATGTGTTGAATAGCCTTCAAACATTATCTTTAACTCATAAATTTTCATTTCTCTAACCAAAGACATGACTATTTTTTTAATTTAATAAAACATTATGCCTTTAGTCCATACCCCAGAACTTCAAGAATGGTGTTTGGAGACTGGACATACAGAAAAAGAGAAGACCCTAAATTTTTCCATTTTCCTACAGCTGGAGAGATGGAACGCCAGTAACATACCAAAACTGGGACAAGGGAAGAGAAGGATCTATGAATAATCAGAGCCAGAGATGTGGCTTCATTTCATCCCTAACAGGTTATTTTACTCATCCATTTTGGGGTTTATAATACAAACTGATAGTTTTCAGGAGGCTTAAAGTCTCCTTTTCATTGCATTAGTTCAGTGAAAAGGTTTTATTTGGCTAACTTGCTTTTTAGTTGAATGTGTTTCGTTTCATCAGTCTTAAGGTTTAAGGATGGTCATCCCTACAGTTAATTCCATGTGTTCATGTTCTTGAAAATGAATTACAACCAGGTAAGTCATTCCTCATGAACCAAAATGGCACCAGAAATAGGCCCATTGACACTGATCAAAAATATACCTGACAAATACTATTCTCTATAAAATGTCAATATGGGCTCATTTTTAAAATCTCTTCTTAATATTCAGTTTATATTTGGCCAGAACTTTACCCTCTATGAAATTTACTTCCACTTTCCCATTTAAGAAAGATTTTCATTGAATTCAGTATTTTTTTAATGCCTGTCATTAACTGTTTCTTGCCATAGAATACCAACTGTCTCCAAGTTGGATTTAGAAATACATGTACGTTTAAGATGGGTGGGTTTTTTTTAATTTATCAGTACAATGTTATTTGGGTTCATTGTCCACTCATATTCACCCCACTCTTTCTATCCTATAAAAGGTAATTATGTTCCTGACTCTTAACAGATTCATAGTGAACCTGTGCATCAAGGCAGGAGAGGGATAAGCACGGAAAGCAATCCTTGGTGGAAGGGTGTCTGCAGAGAAAGGAAAGGAAAAACCACGTTGTTAATCAGCTCTCTTTTGCCAGCAGGTGTCACAACAGCCTACAGAAAGGCAGTTTTGTGATTCTGGAAGACTAGCAGCTACTCTGCATTGAAAATAGCATGCCAGCCCCTCCTTCAAAATGCCTTTTTTTTTTTTTTTTGGTTCATATCCCTCACTAGAAAACTGAAACCTGCCTTTGCAATTTACATGCATCCCTGCCCTATTCTGGGATTTATAACTTGAATGCTAATGAAATGCATTCTATAACCTTTACTCTGAAAATATAGCTCTTCTAAATTAAAATACATTTTACAGGAGGCTAAGGACTTTGGGATGTATCTTCCTGAGGGCATGTCTATGTGTGCCTGTTTTGTTTAAGGGTGTGTGTTGAAAAGTGCTTCTTTCTTAGAAGTTACAGAGTTAATTTTTCTACATTGTGTATTTTCTAAAGATTTAGAAATTAGAAATGATCATCTATTGTTTTAGAATCTTGTTTCTCTTTATATTGAAATTGAATATTTTAAAACAAAAATATTACTCTACATTCTTCTGTTAACCAAGTTAAATATTCTCAGCACTTTAATCAGTTCTGTGATTTCAACTGTAATATTTCAGTTAGTTGGGGCATTTTTTCTTTTTTTTTGGCATTTGCGAAATTCCTACATTCTCAAATTAGAATTACTGATTTAGCACCCTGACCAATTTGCTCTTGCCACGAGAGAACTCTGTTAGCAGTTTAGTCCAATTTCTAGATTAAAAAAATTATGATAAACCATTAGCAGTCATAAAAATGTGATACGCAGAGAATGCTTACAAAGAGTCACCATTATTTCAGGTCATCTCTAACTCATTTACTCCTCCAGGACTCTGGGCTAGTGAAGAGTGTTCAGTTTCTATGCCTAGCATCTGTAAGCGAAAGAAGGTTTGGCTCATAGAGAAAGAGAAAGATATCCCAAAACAACATGGAACATGTCCCAAAGGATGGCTATATATTAACTATAAGGTAAACTCATTTTCAAAAAGTTGCCTGTGTTTCTCTCTTGTAGACATTTTAGAACATAATTTAAAAAGTAGGTATGGCTTTGAAAAACCAGGAGTTGTCCATTGGACCTGGAATTTTTTTGTTACAGCTTTCAAGAGATTTGAGGTTTTCAAGGTAGGGGCAATCTCTTGGAATAAAGAAACAGCCTTGACACCACCCTTCATTTGTATACTGTTTTTGCTCACAATCCTTCATTGTGCTGTATAACTGTTTCATTAGACGTGATGCATATGAGTGTGTGTAACTGGGCCCTGCCCCCAAATGAGCTGTCAACTCCAGAGGGCACAGACTCCATCTTCCCTTTCTTTTGTGTCTTCCCTGCCTGGAGCTGGCATAGAGCTCTGCCCGCTGTGTGAATTGACCCACTAATAATGTCATCTTGAGCCTCATAAAGCTGGTGCTTCCGTGCAGAATTGAAATTTAAAAAAAAAAATTGCCAGTGGGGATATTGTAAACCAGATTTATTATTTCTGATAATGCCTCCAATTAAGGCCAAGAATTTTTCTCCACTCTATTATGTTTTATAATAAAATAACTTTATAGGCCTTAGGTGTGGAAGTAATTAAAATGCATCCCAAATTATAAAAGTTTAATTCTTTGATAATGGAAAAACCCAAACTGTGTCATAATTTTATATGTTAATATGAAATTGCTCTTTGTTGACAGCCAGTTTTCAATCTGTATATTCAGTTATATTGGCAGAGCCTTCTCTCCTTTATGATCTTCCGTTCACTGTTAATTTGTGATATGGGGCCACTGGGATTTTACACGTATTTGTTGAACACTTACTACATATTTGGCACTGATTTTTTTAATTGTGGTAAAATTCACATAATATAGAATTTACCATCTTAACCATTTTTAAGTGTTTAGTGAGGTAGTGTTAAGTATATTCACATTGTTGTGCAATGAATCTGCTGACCTTTTTCATCTTGTAAAACTGAAACCCTAAATCCAATAAACAACAACCCCTCATTTCCCCTCTCCCAGCCCCTGGCAACCATAATTCTGCTTTCTGTTTCTATTAATTTGACTACTTCAGACACTGAGGATAAGTAGAGTTGTACGTTATTTGATCTTTTGTGAGTGGGTTATTTCACTAAGCAGAACGTCCTCCAAGTTCAGCCATGTTAGGGCATGTGTCAGAATTTCCTTCCGTTTTGAGACAATAATATTCCATTTTATGTATGTACCACATTTTGTTTTTCCACTCACCCACTGATGACATTTGGGTTTCTTCCACCTTGTGGCTAAGAGTTTTTGCTGGCTGATTTAAAAGATATATTTCTTATTTTGTTCAATTCTTTAAATACACAGAATTATTATCCCATCCTATACACAAGAAGACCAAGACTGGTAACATTGTGTGCTTTTTCTGGAAGTTCACAGCAAATAAGTGTCAGGTTGAGAATCAACCTCAGGTTTTCTGACCTTGAGTCAAGTAGTCTTGTCTCTTTCCTACAGTTGCCACTTCACATAAGAATTCTTAAATTACTAGATCAGTTTAGCCCCATGATACAGTCAACCTGGTGGCACTGAGATATCTTCTAAAATATAGTGGTTTTCTAGAACTTTATATGGTATTGAGGTACATTTTTAATAGTTAATACTTTCTGCCTGATTCCTATTTTCCCAAACTATAAAATCTACCAGTTACAAGTAATTTATACATTTCAATATAAGAAACGTAGCAAGTATTCAATAGAACACTGAGTATAACTAAGTCTTTAATTAAAACCTTTGACACTTAGTTCTTTTTATAGCTATTCTACCGTGGTAAAATATATTTAAAATAAAATATGCCATTTTTACCATTTTAAATGTACAATTCAGTGGCAATAATTACATTCACAATGTTATTCAGCCATCCCCTTTATTTCTAAAATTTATCATCATCCCAAACAGAAACCCTGTAACTATTAAGCAATAACTCCCAATTCCCCATTCCTCTAGCCATGGTAAGTTCTAATCTGTTTCCTATCTCTATGAATTTGCCTGTCTAGATATTTCATGTAAGTGAATTTATACAATATTTGTCCTTTTTTTTCTGGCTTATTTCTCTTTGAATAATGTTTTCACTGTTTATCCATATTATAATGTGTATCAGAACTTCATCCCTCTTTATGACTAACTAATATTCCACACCACATTTTGTTTTGCCATTCATCTGTTGATGGACTTGGGTTGTTTCCACGTTTTGGTTATTATTAATAAATTTTCAATGACCATTGGCATACAGGTATCTGCTGGAGTCCCTGTTTTCACTTCTTTTGGATATACACCTAGGAATGGAATTGCTACATCATGTACTAATTCTGTGTTTAACTTTTTGAAGAACCAGCAAAATGTTTTTCACATACATGGCTGAACCATTTTACAAGCCTGCTAGCAACGTATGCTAGCAATTTCTCCACATCCTTAACAACACTTGTTATTAGCTATTTTTTTGCATGCATCCTAGTGCATGTCTAGAGTTAATCTCATTATGGTTTGATTTACATTTGCCTAATGGCTAAGGATGTTGAGTGTCTTTTCATGTGCTTATTGACCATTTGTATATTGCCTTTGGAAAACATGTCTATTCAAGTCCTTTGTTTTCATTTGGGTTGTCTTTTTATTGTTGAGTTGTAGGAGTTCTTTATATATTCTAGAAATTAAGCCCCTATCAGATACATGTTTTGCAAGTATTTTCTCCCATTCTGTAGGTTGTCTTTTCTAATGTCTTTTGATGCACAACAGTTTTAATTTTAATGAAGTCCAATTTATCTAATTTCTCTTTTTACTCATGTTTTTGGTGTCATATCTAAGAATAGTTTGCCAAACCCAAGGTCATTAAAATTACCTCTTATGTTTCTTCCTAGAACTTTATGGTTTTAGCTCTTAAGGTTTTGGTCCATTTTTAGTTAATTTTTCTACCTTGCAACTATTAAAACAGATGCATCCTGGAGTGCTCTATATGGGACAGACACAAAGGAATGCATATCTTGTCTCAAAGTCACATTTTCGATGCAGACAGTGAGCAACCCCAAAGCATGCAGACAACTGTTCCAGTTACTAATCATAACTTCTCCCATGTACAAAGGAGGGTATTTTAAGGAAATTAACAGCAAATCAAATCCTTGGCACTAGAGAAATAATTCTTAGAAACTCTCAATATTTGTTTTTGGTTCAGCCCTTGGCTATTATCCTCCCCCCAAACTTCTTTATCTGCACAGCTTAACTCTAGTCGATGTTTTCTCCTGTGTAAACATATTGAGTATATATGTACAGAGGCATGGTAGCAGTAACTGGGGAACAGACCCAGGGCAACAGAGTAAGTGAATACTTCCTTTGAAAGGAATAGAAGGGGAGTGAGTAAAGCACAAACACATACATGAGAGGAGAAAGGCTTTCTGAAGCAGGATTGGAGCAGAATTAAAACATCCCTGTGTAGCTCAAAGTTAAAAAAAAAAAAAAAACTTTATTGATAACTAACAGTTAGATTAGTGGTTCACAGCCCTGATCAAATATTTAGAATTGCCATGTTAGCTTTTTAAAAATGTCAAGGTGCAGGTGACATCCTAAAGATTCTGATTTAATTGATCTGCATTGGATCTAAGCATCAGTGTTTTTTAAAAGTTCCCTTGGTTATTCTAATGCACAGCCAATATTTGCCCAGCAATAGGAGAGCTGCACGACTTAGTCTTTGAATCATTCAGAGGAATTGACTAATAAAGATACTGTCACAGCAGGCTTCCTAAGAAAGGATCTTTTACAGAGTAATGTTACAGGGTGCTCAAGTGTCCCCACCCACCACACCTTCCTTTGCATAGTAATGTCTAAAATCACTGGAGTCTCACTCCTTTGCCTTGACTCTTTATTTTTTAATTTTCTTTATTTCTGAGATTGCCTCATTTGTCATGTACGCCTTGGAATAAGTGGGCTTATCAGATCATTAGAAAAGCTGGCAATAGGAGGATTGATAATGGAGAGGAGGAGAGCCCTGTGGGGATGGCTTCCCTGATTAACAAAGTTACAGAAGGAAAACTGGGAGATAGCAATGACAGACATTACTCACTTCACAGTTCTGAATGAGCATCGATATGTTATATCTCATTAAATTTTGCTTCTTGTTTGTCAATTTTCTATGGCTCATTTTTATTGGTTATCTCTAAGAAAAAAAATCTAGTTGGTTGACTATCCACCTATAAGAGGTTTGTTTGTTTGTTTGTTTGTTTTACTTTTATTTGCATTTATTTTATGCAGAATTAACTCCCAGCCCATTAGTTTTTGTGTCTTCACTTTCTTCTGGGATATCTTTTTCTTTTGTGCAACCTCCTCTTCTGGTTTAGAAACAAACAATCTGCTCTTTTTCAATAAGGATCATCTCAGTGTGGCAGGGAGAGCTCATGTACGGGTTCATCCATGAGCCCTGTAAGTTCTATGCCACATCTTGGGGGCTTTGTTCGCCTGGATGTGCTCAATGACAAGAGAATCTACATCTAAACCCTTAAGTTCAGCATTCCTCTCTGCATTTTTAAGCATGTGCAGCAAAAATTCTTTTTTGGGCCACTGGCCCTGTGTCCAGCCCCACTGTTTGGCCTGGGCACACCTACCAACTCCACAACTGTAGCATCGGAATTGAATACATTGCTTCTGCAAATACTTTTCAGATACTTGGTGGCTTTTCAGATATGCATACCCTTGATGGGCTGGGCAGTTTCATGTGTGTTCTTAAAGTGAACATGAATATTTGAGCCTCTTGATTTGCATGATTTTGTCAGATTGTCTGGGTCAAGTGAATAGTCAACCATTTTCAAAGATCACCTCAGGCAGCTTACAGGAAGAGGAAGTCACCTTTAAGAGTTTTAAAACTGAGATACCAGAAGTTAAGCATCTTTTCTAATGTTTTATAAATTATTTTCTCTGTGTTTGATGATATATGAGTCCTGACCTGGGATTACTTCCAGAAGAGTGAGTCATCAAAGATACTTGTCACAGCAGAGCTATAGGCAGGAAAAATTCTAAGTGTGCATGTGCTTGTGTTTATATTAGATTAATTCTTATGCTTCCACTCACACATCTTTATCCAGGGATCTGGGTCGAGTACTAATGCCTGCTTTGCACCATCTACTTTGGAATTAGCCAAAATTTGATTTCATGCACAACATAGCTTTTCCTTTAAAAAAACACTCTCTTAATTATTAATATTATTAGCACTTTATTCATTCATTCACTTAGCTATGTTGGATGTTGGTAATTTTATGGTGAGGAAAAACAAACAAAATCCCTTCTCTTTTGGAGCTTACAGACTAGAGAGGAAACAAACATTAGTAAATCACTCAGGAAAAGACCTCTAATTTATAACTGTGACACATATGATGAAGAAGACTTACATAGTTCTATTAAAGTATATAACAGGAGAACATGACTGATGTAGTCAGAAGGACAGGAAGCATTAAAAGCAGGGGAGTATAGCATGTGCTAAGGTCCTGTGGTGAGAGGGGATGTAATCTATTGAAGAAACTAAAGGAAGCATAAAGAACTAGAATGTGAAAAGTGAAATAAAAAAGAGTTTCTGGTTTTTATCCTAAGAACAATGAGAAATGCCTCAAGGGTTTTACCTAAAGAAGGACATGATCAGGAATGAGTTTTGAAAAAGCATCATTCATGCTGCAATGGCAAAGACAGACTGGAGAGAGGCAAGGATGATGAAGATTCTAAGAGTGGTTGGGAAGTTATTGTAATAATCCAAGGTAAGATAGTGAAGGCAGAGACTGTGAGGCAGTAGGAATGGGGGAAGGACATTGAGAAATGGGATGTCCAAATGGTAGATTGAAGAGGGGCTGGGGTGGGAAGGTGAGGAGACTCCCAGGTTTCAGGCTTATATAAATGTATGACTGACTTTGCCATTCAATGTCAGTAAGAATACTGGAAAAGGACCAAGTTTGGGGGAAAGATCATAAATTCCATTTTCAAGTTTTGAACTGGAAATGATTTTAAGGTAAGAATTTTGTATTCAAAACTCATTTGGATTACAGTAGGGTATCCTTAATTCACAGTAATAATAAGAGATGCCTTAACCTTGATCACATTTTGCAAATTAGTAAGTAAATAAACAATTTAAAAGTGCTGTACGTCTTCTTGCTGCTTTGCTTTAATTACTAATGACAACCATTTCAGAGTGTGGTAGTAATTTTTTTTGAAACAATGAAGTGTGGTAATAGGAGGCTACACTCTCATACTCCAGCTAGTAAATCTTGGCTGAGGCAAATGTGGGGGGTTGGATGAGTTGGGGGATGGGATGGGGGCATGTGTGTGTGTGTTTTCTAGAAAGATTTATTGAGCTAACTAAACCAATGAGGTTCATTGGTATTTATGAATGGTTCATTAGTGTGACTATCTGAACGCAAGGTGAATTCACATTAAATGATAAGACTGCCTAATAATTAGTGTGTGCCACTGTTTGGAATTTGTAATTAGAGAGAAGAGACAAAATGAAAGGAAATAGATAAAAGAATAGTTGCTATAAAATTAAAATCCTTTAAAGCCAATTCCATTTCTTTGTGAAGCAAACAAGGTGATGAGGACCAGAAGAATTGAAAATGTATTTCCTCTCTTATTTGGTAATTCAACTTCAGGCTACATCAGATTTCTGGTTTTTATCCTAAGAACAGTGGAAAATCCCTTATAGTTTTTAGATTTTGATTTTGATTTTTTTGGAAAATCCCTAATAGTTTTAAACTAAAGAGTGACACGATTAGGATCAAGTTCTGAAAGGAATTACCTGGGCACTATTGACATTTGGAGCTGAATAATTCTTTGTTATGAGGGGCTGACCTGTGCGTTATAGAATGCTTAATAGCATCCTTATACCCTACCCACCAGATTCCAATAGCAAAGCTCCCACATCAAGCTGTGACAATCAAAAATGTCTCCAGAGATTATTGAATGCTGCCCTTTGAGAACCATTGGACTAAATCTAGAATGCCTGAGAATGTTGTTTGACAACTATTTTGGGGTCTATTGGCTTTTATAATGTCCCATAAATATTTATTGGGGACCTTCTTTGTTGTGATGTTCAAAAAAAAGCAACATTTAGTCTCTGCTTTTTAATGAGTTTATGATGATGGGAAAGGATGGGGGACTGACAAATATAGAAATTAAAGAATGAGGAAGGATGTCATTCCAAAAGGGGATGAGGAAGGATGCTCTCTCAAGTGCAGGCTTCCACACTTGCCTAGAATTATCTTGTAACTGGGATTTTCTGGGTGGTGAAATCTTGAGATCTAACCTATCAATGACCAGGGTTGCCTATGTTCATTGACAAGAGAATATTCAACACAGAATATTCTTTGCATACAGTTTCTCCTGACGTCTCTGCAACATTGCCTGATCCACTATAGACTTTCTTTTCTATCTCTCTCTCCCCCCTGACTCCACCTGGCCCTATTAACATGTTTAAATTTCACTGAGCTTTGGTTGCGGATGGGTGGTGTCTTCAACACTACCTGAACTGTGCAGTGGTTATTGTTCCATTTCTCGCTCCATAATGAGTAGCCCTGCCATGCCACAGACATGATTCTCTCATGAGTAAAAATCAGCCCTCACTGCAAAATCCCATAGCCTTCTTTTTGTGTCCCATTGACAGTACTGGCCACCGTCCCATCTATTTCTCCTCCCTAGGTTTCTTTGGTCCTGCCCTTGCTTCTTTCCCAACTGGGCTCATTTTTTTCTTTTCTGGCTCTCCCTCGTGGACTTACAAACCACATAGCTAACTCAAGTAATTAGTGAATTTAAGTCCCTGTTGTGGTTTGATTTCCCAGTATTCCCCTCTCACCTAAAGTGAGGAAATGTATTTGTAAATAAAATTGAACTAAGCTATTAATTGCTACCTACAGGATTTTTAAAAATTAAAACCACACTACAGGCTGGCTCCTTTTTAAAAGGAATACTGTTTTTCACTGAGCAAAAGACATTGTTCTGATACCTTACAGAACAAAACACATCCTTGTTTCTGTTCCTGCCTGATACAAATGCATGCAAGATATTGACTTACCCTAAAAGCTGGTCTTCTGTTTTATCTCCTATCTTTGAAGCAGCTCAAAGAAAAAAAAAATGAGTCATTTCTGCTCACGAAAATTATAAAGAATTCTAAAGACTGATCCTCAGTGTCTTTGGAAGGTTTTTAACTCATTAAGAAAAATATGGAAATGAATGCTTTTTTGGACATTTTTTTTAAAGTGCCTTTTGGTGAAAATCCCCAAAGACCCAAGGGATTGGAAGAACTGGACATCAGCTCAAGATTTCTGTGTTGAAGAAGGGGGCACACTGGTCGCCATTGAAAATGAGGTGGAGCAAGGTAGAGTATTCAATATTCAGTTGGGCAAAAATAACCATTTTTATTTCAATATCTATTAAAATGGGGGCACCTGAGTGGCTCAGTTGGTTAAGCGTCCAACTCTTGATTTCAGCTCAGGTCATGATCTCACAGTTTGTAAGATAGAGCCCTGCATCTGGCTCTGTGCTAACAGTGCTTGGGATTCTCTCTCCCCCTGTCTCTCTCCCCCTCCCCCACTCGCCTTTTCTCTCTCAAAATAAATAAATAAACTTTAAAAATGTCCCCCCAGGGGCGCCTGGGTGGCTCAGTCGGTTAAGCGGCTGACTTCGGCTCAGGTCATGATCTCGCGGTCCATGAGTTCGAGCCCCACGTCAGGCTCTGTGCTGACAGCTCAGAGCCTGGAGCCTGTTTCGGATTCTGTGTCTCCCCCTCTCTCTGACCCTCCCCCATTCATGCTCTGTCTCTCTCTGTCTCAAAAATAAATAAACGTTGGGGGCACCTGGGTGGCGCAGTCGGTTAAGCGTCCGACTTCAGCCAGGTCACAATCTCGCGGTCCGTGAGTTCGAGCCCCGCGTCGGGCTCTGGGCTGATGGCTCGGAGCCTGGAGCCTGTTTCCGATTCTTTGTCTCCCTCTCTCTCTGCCCCTCCCCCGTTCATGCTCTGTCTCTCTCTGTCCCAAAAATAAATAAACGTTGAAAAAAAAAATTAAAAATAAATAAATAAATAAATAAATAAATAAATAAACGTTGAAAAAAAATTTTTTAAAAAATTAAAAAAAAATGTCCCCCCAAAATGCTAACATTTCCAAATCAACATCATATGTATTATATAGCTGATGACACATACATTTTCAGTTTGACCTATAAGGTTTATATCATGACATGTGTAAAAGTTAGTACATTGCATTGCTTATAAACTGCTGATTTTTGAAGACTTTTGTCTCCCCAGTAATAGTGGAAAAAATAGGGCAGATTTATGATCTTTATTGCAAAATGGCTGAAATAATCTGAGGTACACTCTATAAAAACTGCATGGTATAATTTTTAGATCCCTTTAGATTTACCTGTACACCTTTATTTGATATTTAGGCAATTGTATACTTCAGTTTAAGTAGAGTTGATAAATCTTCTTTTGTTTAGAAAGGCATTGAATGAACACTGGAAATAGTTTTGTTAATGATACGATGAAATCCCAGGCTTAGCTAGCTAATGTCTATCAATTAAACTGAAACAAAAGTGAAAGAGACTGTATTACCTTAGTAAGAACAAATTCCTACAATTGATTCATAATTAAGTTTTGCTGTCATTTAAATAAAATCATAGCTACAAACAGAATTCGATGATTACCCAAATGGTTTATATGGTATTAAATTTGATAATGTATTTCTATTTTTTAGCTTTCATTACTATGAATCTTTTTGGCCAGACCACTAATGTGTGGATAGGGTTACAAAATGGTAATTATGAAAAATGGCTAAATGGAAAGTCTGTGGCATATTCTAACTGGTCTCCATTTGATATAAATGTAAGTTTTCAGATTTAATTTTTAGAAAAAATTTTAGCAAGAGATCCTATTTAATACTTAGTAAAGTGTTCTTTTACTTCCTATACTTTATAGGCATAAATTTTATTAGTCTATTATTATATTAATTTTTAATAATGTAATTATGTCATTTTCATGTGTTCTATAAATGATATTACTTATCACAATAATTATTTACTTGTCAGGTTATGAAGTGATCTGTGAACAGGTTTATTAAATGCAAATAAAGGGATAATAGTACTTGAATTTTTAAATTGTCCTTAATAAAAATTTCAGTGTTATAATAATGTTATATGTTTCCATTTTTTTTTGGAAAACATATGTGTCTTTTTAAAGATTCCAAGTCATAACATCACTGAAGTTCAAAAACACATTCCTCTCTGTGCCTTGCTGTCGAGTAATCCTAATTTTCATTTCACTGGAAAATGGTATTTTGAAGACTGTGGAAAAGAAGGTCACGGGTTTGTTTGTGAAAAAATGCAGGGTAAGAAATATTTGGTTTTTTATTCCTTTCATCTCTATGACCCACTCTTCCATATTTGTTTTACACACTGTATAACTGTCATTTTCATAGCTAACAGTGTCAGGCACTTACTTTTTGAGCTTTATATATATTTGCTCATTTAATCTCTCCTACCCCAGGATTATGGCCTTTAGTGGGGTTCTAAAGACTACAGAGACCATCTGAGAGATGACCAAGTTTATGCATCCATTTTAGCCCTATTAAGTGGCTTTACTGCTTTCTTCTGAGTTTATGTGTGTGTTCAGGGAATAAAAAAGGCTTTAAGAAAATGTTGTTAAATAAAGAAATAAACAAACTAATATTTCCTACTTTCTTGGAAACCTAAAAATGCCCTCTGTGACTAAATATGACATGTAGCATGTCTCTAGAGCTAATGATCAGAACCCCCAGTAACTTTTGGTGTGAAATACAAAAGCCATACTATTACACGTAGTCAGTGGGGTTGATGATCAGGTCAAATGCACTGTAAGTGACCTTGACTAATAAAAATAAAAATAGCAACAACAAAAACAATAGCTCCAATTTGTGCTTTCACCAAGTGCAAGGTTTCCCTGTATGATGCTACTCTAAAAGACCACAGTTTGTGTTTGGAGCTGGGTGCAACTCTGGGCAGCCTATTGTTTATATACTTACTAGGAATATGATTTATACCTCTTAGTGTTGCATGTATGTGAACACTTTAATGCACTGAGTATCTATCCATCCTCAGAATAGCCCAGGGAAGCTATTTCCCAATTCACAGCTATCACTGAAAAATAATAATATTCAGGAATTGAAAGAAGATAATCAATTATAGCAAGGGTATTATGAGAAGAGAAGAGTCTTGTAGGGAAAGAAATAATATCAATACACCATGTATTTGCATACTTATGATATACCTGGCCCTGTGCCTTGGCTTCATAAGCAATAAGGCATAAAAACCTCCCAACAATGCTAGGAAGTAGGTAAAAAGTGTTATTTTACAGATGAGAAACTTGAGGCTTAGAAAAAATAAATTACGTATTCAAGGTCACTCAGTTAAATACAATGATTCTATTCTGTGACACTGATGTTGATCTCTTCTTAAAATGGACTGCTCTCTTACCACTTTCTCTCTTTGAAATTTTTTGGGCTAACATTGTATATGGCCTTTTGGACATAGTCTAAAGTAGGGGTGGTTGGGAGCATAGGCACTGGAATTCATACCCCACCTGGGTTCTTTCCCCATCTCTGTAATTAAGTGTCAATGAAGTTTCTTATCTTTTTACAGATGTGACTTCACATCTGTAAAATGGGATAATAACTCTCTCACTCTATGCACATGCAAAGTCTATGCATATATAATGCTTAGCAAGTGGCCAGCATATTAACAAATGACAGCTGTTTATATTATTATTTCCAAAAAATATTATTCAACTACACAAATTCTCTTAGCCTACAATAAATGACCAAATTCTGCTCCACTTCTTTATTTGCCATATAAACAGCTGCTTACATTGGGCTTGGAGCGCAAACTCTCTTAACTGCCTGAAAGAATAAAGATACCTAAATAAAAGGGAGACAGGAACAAAATCAAGACCCCCAATATGGGGCTTGGTTTCCAACAGATCCTTCTTTTTCAGGTCAATGAGTGGCAAAATCATGTTGCTCAAAACCACGTATGTTTTGAAGTTTTATGGAATCAATTACATATGAAGAATTTTATGTGTGTAAAAATACAGATATGTAATATAATGGGGGTAAGTAGTAAAATTGGTATTTAGGTCACATATATGAAAATATTTAGTTGCCTTAATTTTACTAGTTATCATTTTTAAATATCTACTATGGTATTATATTATTTTTTTAAAAAAAATAACATTAGACTTGGTATATAGACTGGCAAGTGGCCAATAGACCTCTAGTAAAGAATAAACAAATATAAAAGTGTAGTCCATCATAATTTACTTGGTAAATAGGTTAATTTCACTTTTGTTTTACAATATGTGCTATTATTATATTGAGGTAACATTTTCAGGTAAGAGTCAAATTCCCACTTTGCCATTTTTACTTGGCATAAAGAACCAACATTTATTGAGCACCTGCTTTGTTCTGGGTACTACATTCCAAGTACTGTGTTCCAGTAAGTGCTCTGTGTGTTATCTCTAAATTCTACCCACACCCCTCCAAGGAAAGCTTTACTTATCTCTTAAAGACCAGAAATTTGTGGGGCGCCTGGGTGGCGCAGTCGGTTAAGCGTCCGACTTCAGCCAGGTCACGATCTCGCGGTCCGTGAGTTCGAGCCCTGCATCAGGCTCTGGGCTGATGGCTCAGAGCCTGGAGCCTGTTTCCGATTCTGTGTCTCCCTCTCTCTCTGCCCCTCCCCCGTTCATGCTCTGTCTCTCTCTGTCCCCAAAATAAATAAACGTTAAAAAAAAAAAAAGACCAGAAATTTGAGGCTTGGAGAGATTACTTGTTTTTCCAAGGTCATTTAGCCATGCATAGTCAGGACTGGGGTTGATTCACAAGTCTTCTGACCTATTCACACCTCACCATGTTCCTTTTCAACCCCAATTGTAATAAAACCAGTAAATAGAAAAATATCCCAGCCACTTTGGATAAGACAGTTCAGAAATTCTTACCTTGTTTTTCTATTTTAGGTTTGCTAACTTTAGCCTATCATAGTACACGATATCGTACAGAACAAAAAGGCAAGTGCACATTTTAAAGAGGAAATATCCTGGATGTAAAACAAGGGGTTGGCTGTCACATGACCTGTCGCTCATGAACAAGAAGGCACCAGTCATCATGTCTGGGAAAACCTTGCCTTTTAATTTGTAAATCTTGACTCTGACAGATGACATATTAATAGAAACTATTTATAGAATGTGTGTATTCTGTTTATTAATGTAGTTTTTAAGTTTCTATTTAGAATTTATACATGTAAACATTAAACGTGACAGCAACTATCATACAATCTCAAGTTTAATAAAGGGTGGTATTTGATTTAAAAAAGGGGGGTGCCTGGGTGGCTCAGTTGGTTAAGTGACTGACTTTGGCTAAGGTCATGATCTCACAGTTGGTGGGTTCAAGCCCCTTACTGGGTTCTGTGCTCACAGCTCAAAGTCTGGAGCCTGCTTCATATTCTGTGTCTCCCTCTCTCTCTGCCCCTCACCTGCTCATGCTCTGTCTGTTTCTCAAAAATAAATAAACATTAAAAAAATTATTTTTAAAAGGGTGGTATTTGAGAATATATACTTGTAAAATTATGTTTGCAACACAATATATGACTCCATAATATATGTCAATATTCTCTTAGTAAGTATTAAGTTCTGCCAGAGCAATGTGTGTTGGGCCGGGTGTAACTAGTGCAATAAAACCTGTCTGGGGCATCCTAAAAGAGGACATCTTTTGGGATGAGCACTGGGTGTTGTATGGAAACCAATTTGACAATAAATTTCATATATTAAAAAAAAAAGGAAAAAAAAAGAATGAAATCTTGCCATTTGCAATGACACGGATGGAGCTAGAATGTATTATGCTAAGCGAAATAAGTCAATCAAAGAAAGACAAATACTGTATGATTTCACTCATATGTGGAATTTAAGAAACAGAACAGATGAACATATGGAAGGTGGGGGTAGGGGAACAAGAGGAGAGAGGGAAATAAACCACAAGAGACTCTTAATGATAGAGAACAAACTGAGGGTTGATGGAGTGATGTGGGTGGGAGATGGGCTAGATGGATTAAGGTATTAAGCTATATAAGGTATTAAGGAGGGACCTTGTTATGATGAGCACTGGGTGTTGTATGTAAATGATGAATTACTGAATTCTACTCCAGAAACCAATATTGTGCTCTATGTTAACTAAATTTAAATTTTTAAAAAAGGAGAAAAAGGGAGTAAAAAATGGGAAATCTTCTAGAAATCTTCTCTATGTATGTATTTTTTTTTTTTTAAGAAACTCATGCATTAAACTTCCTAAGTTCTCATTCTTTAGCATCACCTATGCTTTCAGGTATTACCCTCATTTTGAAATAGTTCTGGGAAGGAAAACTGATGTTCATCACAGCATGGATCATTATGACATGGATCCATGCTAAGCTTTGCCTCTCCCTTTCTCAACCGGATGCTAAAAATGATTGTTGTTGTTGTTATTGTTCTAGATACCTCTGGACACAGTGTAAATACATCTGATATGTATCCAGTGCCCAATACCTTAGAATATGGAAACAGAACTTATAAGATAATTAATGCAAATATGACTTGGTATACAGCAATAAAAACCTGCCTAATGCATGGAGCAGAATTGGCCAGCATTACAGATCAGTATCACCAGTCCTTCCTCACTGTTATCCTCAACCGGTTAGGACATCCCCACTGGATTGGATTGTTCACTGCAGATGTAAGTATCTTAAATCTCTTGGAACATCCCTGCATAACTAAGTTTCACATCTACTTCCTTAGTGGTATGGACACTGAAATTAACACAGAGAAAAAAAATTCCAAGAAATAATAGCAAATGTAACATTTAAGTAATTGGTTTATACAACAACTATGACCAACCTTACGAATAGCTTATGACTACAAATTAAAGGTATACACCTTTTTTAGAACAAACATCCACTTGCCTAATCTATGGAAAATAATGCCCTTCAAAGGTTCTCTGAAAATTTCTGAGTATCTCTAGATACTGCCTCATGTGGGCAGTGGAACACATCTTAAACTCAAGCACCTGCATTTGGGCAATCTGCATTTAAGAAATTATCAAGAAAAATGGATCATGCTTCCTGTCTAGAAATGTGGTTATTAATTAATTCAGTACCACCTTGGAATTTAACACGTGGGTTTTCTCTCCCTCTAGGGATGTATTTTGGAGAGTGAGATTTTTTTCTTAGTTTTCTTTTTTTTTTAACTAAACTATTATACACTTGCAGTAGTAAAAAGTAAACTCTATTCTGTCTCAACCTCTGGTTCTGTACCCCAGAGATAATCACTGTAAATATTTCTTATGCATCATTTAAAAATTTCCTACACATATTTACATAATGGGTAAATATGTATATTGTTTTTTAAATACAAATGAGGTTATACTACTTGTGCTGTCCTTTAACTTGTTTTTTGTTTAATATGCCTTGTACACCTTTCCATGTCAGCACATAAAAATCTAACACATTCTTTGCAGCACCACATAAAGATATACCATACCACGCTCCTGTGAATAGAAATTTGGGTTCTTCCCAGTTTTTCACAATTACAAGTAATACACAACAAACAACCCTGTGTAAGTTGGATAAATTCCTAGAAGTTAAATTGCTGAGCACACTTTACATTTTAAGAAATAGTGCCATATTGCCTGCCAAAAGTTTACACTAATTTACATGCAAACAACTATGATAACAGGTAGTTTTTCATATCCTTGTCAATACTGGACACTGTCAAAATTTTAATCCTTGTCATTGGGATAGGTGAGAGAATGGTGTCTTCTGGTTGTTTATTATATTTGTGCATTACAGAATGATTTAACTTCACGTAGTCAATTTTGCATTATGGCCTCTGGATTTTGTATCAGACTTGAAAAGATACTCCCCGCACCAAGAGTATAAAATATTTAGCCAAGTTTTCTCTAGCACTTTTATGTTTCCAATTCATATGTATGAATCTTTGACCAATCTGAAATTGGTTTTGGTGTAAAGAACAAGATATTAATCCAACTTCATTCTGATTGCTTACTTGGAAATTATGGTGGTAGGGAACAAAGGATTACCCAAAACTAAAAAAGATACTGTTGTGACAGCTATTTCTTTTTGTCAGGCCACATTCACAAGCTATCCTAGACCCCCTGAAATAGAAGTCTAGATGTGGAAATACAAATCAGTGCGTGAAGTAAGGGCTGCTCAAATAGCACTGGGTGATGCAGTGCTAGCAAAGAAATTATGGCTGCATTTCCCTCCACAGAATGGTCTTAATTTTGACTGGTCAGATGGCACCAAATCCTCCTTCACTTTTTGGAAAGACGATGAGTCATCCATCTTGGGTGACTGTGTTTTTGCCGACACCAGTGGACGCTGGAGTAGCACAGCCTGCGAGTCATTTCTGCAAGGAGCAATTTGTCATGTACCTACTGGTAGGTTCAATTCTATTCAACTCAACAAATATGTACTGGCACCTACTGTGTGTAAGGCACTATGCTAAGCAGGAGCTTTGAGTGAGGGTAAGAAGTATCTGCCCTCAAGAAGCCTCTGGTGGGGCGCCTGGGTGGCGCAGTCGGTTAAGCGTCCGACTTCAGCCAGGTCACGATCTCGCGGTCCGTGAGTTCGAGCCCCGCGTCAGGCTCTGGGCTGATGGCTCAGAGCCTGGAGCCTGTTTCCGATTCTGTGTCTCCCTCTCTCTCTGCCCCTCCCCCGTTCATGCTCTGTCTCTCTCTGTCCCAAAAATAAATAAACGTTGAAAAAAAAAAATTAAAAAAAAAAAAAAAAAAAAAAGAAGCCTCTGGTCTGGTAGGTGATGTTCAGACAAATAACTGTTATACCAAGCAGAACTACCAAATGATGGAAAAGAGGTAGTTGTGGGGTTAGCAAGAAAAAAGAACATAACACATCCACTTGAGGACAAGTCGAAAGACTTCTTGAAGGACATAACTGTGTGACTGGCCTTGAAGAATAGGTAGGATGTAGTGAGAAAATGATTGGACATGGAGAGGCAGTCTGAACAGAAAAGCTTGGACAGGGGCATCTGGGTGGCTTAGTCAGTTAAGCATCTGACTTCGGCTCAGGTCACCACCTGACCACCTGGTTCGTGAGTTAGAGCCCCGTGTTGGGCTCTGTGCTGACAGCTCAGAGCATGGAGCCTTCTTCAGATTCCGTGTCTCCTTCTCTCTCTGCCCCTCCCGCACTCACTCTGTGTGTGTGTGTGTGTGTGTGTGTGTGTGTGTGTGTGTGTGTGTGAAAAATAAGTAAATGTTAAAAAAGAAAAGAAAAGAAAAGCTTGGACAAAGACATGGAAGGAAGAAAGGTGTAAAGCAAAGCTAGTGTTGAAATTTGCCTTCATGGCAGTGCACCAGTAAGGAGAGGTGGGAAATCAGAATAGAAACCTGCATTAAGAGCATGTGTGACCTTGAAGGCCAGACTGCAAATTCACGTTTAAGTCAAAGACTAATAAAATTCTAGAGATGATGGCGACGATGATAGTAATAATATTTATATTATATGATAACAATGATAATAATACCTCATTACTCTTAAAGCTCACCTGGCTCTCCCAGTTGAGCCAGGTGAACTTTATTTTAAACAGAAAACAAACTCAGAGAATGAAATAACTTACTGAAGATCTCACAGATGTCCACCAATAGGACCAGGAGGAGAAGCCAAGCTTCCTTGCTCTTTGATGTGATGTTCATCCCATTACACCAAGTCCCCCTTCCCTTGATTGCTACGTAGAGTTCTTTAACACCAGCCGGTGTCTTTTAAAATCTCTCATTTAGTAAAAGTGCACATATTTGCTTACATTCTGGATACTATAAGTTAAACAGCATACACACTATGTAACTTCGGATCAAAATAATTCAGGATAATAATGTAAATAATAGCCACATACACTGGAAAAGCTAATTCTGCTACTAAAACACCATAAAAAATATTCTTCCCTTTTCAATAGCACTGCATTTATTGAGTGCTTAAGAAGTGTCAGGCACTAGCTCATTTAAACTCCTCACGCAGCAGCACCTGACTAGGTCATTTGGTAGAGCATGTGACTTTAGACCTCACGGTCATGAGTTTGAGTCCCTTGTTGGGTGTAGAGATTACTTAGAAGGGAAAAATAAAAACAAATAAACTTCTCATGTAAAAATGATGTTGTTTAACTCTCTTTTATAACTTTTTAAAAAATGTTTATTTTGAGAGAGAGAAAGAAAGCACAAGTAGGGGAGGGGAAGAGGGGGGTGCGCAGAGAGAGAAAATCTGAAGCAGGCTCTACCTCAAGAGTGGAGCCCAGTGCAGAACTTGATCTCACAACTGTAAGATCATGACCTGAGCTGAAATCAAGAGTCGGACACTTAACCAACTGAGCCACCCAGGTGTCCTATTGGCTCTCTTTTTATTGATAAAGAAACCAAAGTATGAATATGATAGGTAACATGCCCATAGCCATACACCTAGGATCTCATCATGGAGGTGACCTCTAAAGAAAAGTCTACCTGATATTTCCCTTAGTTATGTGTTATGTTTTGCTATGCTATGTTACTTTACCAAATGCATTATTTTCTCTCACAGGTTGATTGGCAGGTAAGGATTTGCTAAATCTGTAATATTCAGCACTGCATAGAACACATTTTGTACATTTGGAAGTGCTTTTTGCCAACTTCATTCATTTCTATGAATCACATCCCCCAGTTTTTCCAACCTTTAGGATACCAATTATAAACATGAAAGACAGCCACCCTCACCCATGCAGCACCCAAACTAAGCCTAAGAAGCTATGCGTGAATATACCCTGTTATGTGTAGGTAAAGATTATTTCTGCCAGAAATGCTACAAACCGGATTTGGTTTTCTGATCATTTATATTAAACCCACTCTTTCAGAGTATTATCATGAAAATCTCGTTACACTATTTATCTTAGTCTGTCATAGAATTTAATGCAATGTTTATCCCAATAAATGAACCCAGTCACCACCCTAAAATCATAACTGACTTTTGTTCACAGAAACAAAACCATTTGGACACCCAGAGTTGTGCTCAGAAACATCTATTCCCTGGATAAAATTCAAAAGTAATTGCTACAGTTTTTCTACAGTCCTAGACAGTACGAGTTTTGAGGCTGCTCATGAATTTTGCAAAAAGGAAGGTAATTCTTTTGTGATGGTAAAATGCTTTCAATGCATTCCTTCTTGACGTTTCAGTAAACAATGTGGTTTTCTTCACTTGTCTGATTATTTAGTGACTTTAGGAGCAACAACAAAAAAAAGTAAATACTTTTGAATTGCTTGTTTGGGGATGGACTACCTATGAAATTCAGTGTCTGGTATAGACTGTGAAAACCTAATATGATATCTCAGAATACTACACTTTCACAGAAAATGTTCCTTTTGAATGCACCTGAATTATAAACTTTTAATGTTCTCTAAAATTAATATTCTATCCTTTAGCTTCTTAAGTACATGCTTGTCTCTTTTAATAAATGTAGTATAATTTTTAAATTTTTAATCAAAAATCACTTATTCACAATAGAAATGTTTGCTCTGCAAAGACTGAGTTTTACAAATTATTGTAAAGGAGACATTTTTAAAATTGAATTTACCCATAAACACAAATACTTGTTTATTTATTGTTTGTGTCTTTTATAGGATCTAATCTTTTAACAATCAAGGATGAGACTGAAAATTCATTTCTCCTAGAAGAGCTTTTTGCTTTTGGTTCTTCTGTCCAGATGGTTTGGTTGAATGCTCACTTTGATGGTGACAGTAAGTGATTTGGGTAAAGAGGAGACAGGATAAATAAATACATGGTGGCCAAGGCTAATGAAAATGACATCTACAAACCAGAAGGCTCTCCTTAGATATATTTGCAGTGAAAAAATAACAGTAATCCGAAAGCCACTTCCTCCAAAGACAATATTGCTAACCCTTTTCTATACCCTTGTGTCCTTTGAAATAATCCCAGAATACCAAACATAAAAACAAGCAAACAAGTTTATCTTATACTTACCCTCACATCATGAAGGTTCTTGGAGAGAAATTTGTGTTCACAGACTTAGTTATAGACAACAAAACCCTATTTGTTTGAAAATAGCCCAGATTCCTTGATGTTATAAAAGCACAACAGAGTTATAGAAACGTTTCAGTGATGAATTGTGCTTTTAGAATTATTTGCTTCTCATAAAAACCAGGGTCAGTGATCAAATGAGAACGTGGTATTCTTTTCTCTATGTAATTGGTGGTTATTGAAAGTACTTATAAAGAAAAATATTTTAATTGGTACGGAGAACTTCTTACAGTGGTGCCCCAAGGTGGAGGGTGGGTTCACTCTGACAAGGAGGAGTGTTTCAATCACAGACGTTGTTTAGAATTTCTAGCCCATTATGGTAATAAAAAGCTGACCCACTTTTAGGTACTTTTATTGTTGGTTTTAAATCCTTTTCAGACAATGTGTCTCCTCTTATTGCTTACACCTGGAGGACTCTACCACTGTCCCCACCCCCTCAGTCCCCACTGGCTTGCTTCTTAAAGAAATTCATTGTAAAATTATTTTAGAAAGAGAGTCATTATGCAATGATATAGATGGTAGGACTTCAAATGATGTCTTTAAATTGATTACAATTATAGGGAATATTTCAAAATTCAAACTATTACGTTAAAAAAAAGATGATATTTGGGGCACCTGGGTGGCTCAGTTGGTTGGGCATCTGACTTTGGCTCAGGTCATGATCTCACAGTTCGTGGGTTCAGGCCCCGCATCAGCACAGAGCCTGGAGCCTGCTTCACATTCTGGTCTCCCTTTCTCTCTCTGCCCCTTCCCTGCTTGTCCTCTCTCTCTCTCTCTGTCTCTGTCTCTGTCTCTCTCTCTCTCAAAAATAAATAAACACTAAAAAATTTTTTTAAGATGATATTCTAAATGAACTAAATTAGAACAATGTATCTAAAATAAATAGAGAGCTGTTCACAAAGCAACTTTACTAATACCTACCTTTTGATAATGACTTCATGACTGTACCTACTGAGTCGAATGTATCAGATAAAGAGACAGTCTCATTAAATTTAGGAGCTGCTTTTTTCAGAAAGAGAGAGAGAGAGAGAGAGCGAGCATGTGCACGAGCAAATGGGGGAGGGGAGAGAGAGAAGATATTAAGCAGGCTCCACACCCAGCGCAGAGCCCAATGCAGGGCTCGATCTCACAACTGTGAGATCATGACCTCCACTGAAATCAAGAGTTGGATGCTTAACCACCTGAGCCACCCAGATGCCCCAAGAACTGCTTTTTATGGTTCATTCCAGTCTTAGTATATTTGATAATCATACATATAAGTCATAGTAAGTCAACAATTTTTCTACAGATGAAACCATAAAGTGGTTTGACGGAACTCCCACAGACCAGTCGAACTGGGGCATTCGGAAGCCACAGACGGACCATGTCAAACCCCATCTGTGTATTGCCCTGAGGATCCCCGAAGGAGTGTGGCAGTTATCTCCATGTCAAGAAAAAAAAGGATTTATATGCAAAATGGAAGCAGGTGGGTAAAGTCAGAGGATAATTCTTCATTTTGATTCTACCCTGACTAATGTTGACCCACCTCTTTAGCATTTCAAGCGTTGAAAATGCAAGTATTCGGGGAATATTCAGATTCTGACATTATCATCTTGTTCTACATCAAACAAGTCAGAGGACATTTCAGCTCCTTCTTTCTCTGGTATCAACAAAAAATCATTATAAAGACTATGACTTTCCTGTGTCATCCTCCTTGTTCAACTAATGCGCAAAAAGCAGTTTAACCTCAAACAAATGGAACTAGAAATGTTAAAAGCAACTGCTACTGGTACTGCTAGTACCATTCTGGCAACTGCTACTCAGAAATGTTAAGATTCATCTTTGGTCCCAGGAAATATAATCAAGGCCTGGGTATTCTTGTTGTGGATTAATGGATGTGATTCTCTGTTGCTAGCCATAATATGTTATAAAAGTCATATTTTAACTTCATTGCGAGCTACATAGTTTGTGGTGATAAAAAGAAATAATAATTTTAGAAATCTAAGCCAGAAAATTCTAGTCAGTTGCCAATAATACAGAGATTTCTAAGACAGGATGTTAACAATGAACATTAACAGTGGAAAGGTGTTTTTAATAATAATCACAACATTTCTAGATGCCAGTGTTGCAGAGAAGGAGGAACCTGCTGATGAAGATTTCAGAGAGGAGATAAGGTTTTGGAATCCCAAAAGATGAAGAGAATAGAGGAGGGAAGGCATATTAGACAAAAGTCCCAGCATGACTAAAGCCAGTGATTGAGAATGAGCTCAGATTGGAGCAAAAGGCTCATATTAGGTGGTGATGAGAATAAAACTGGATAGTAATGTAGGATCCATTCACAGAGAGTATCTCTCTGTGATACTGTGAGAGTATCAGTTTAGAGAGCTGAACTTCATGGTGAACCTGACAGGGAAGCCCTATGTGCTCTGTAGACACTTGCAGTGGAATCACACTCATCTGGATATAAAGGGAGGCAGTTGTGATTTGAGTGACAGAACAAGGAACATGAGGAAGAATAGAAATAGGAAAAGAGAATCATCAGGATTTGGTGATCTGATTAGAGACTGGGTGGGAATGAAGGAGAAAAAACTGGAAGATGTCGGTACCAACATTCAAGCCCTAATAGTGTGGAAAACAGGACTGAGCCTAATAAGTAGTGTGCCCAAGTGATCAATAGCATTTAAGTATCAAAAACAAATCAGAAACACCTTGCGTCTATACAAGACTTTAAAGCTTCCTGTAATATATAGGATACCTCTTTCGTCCCTCATAGCAATTTTTTTTTAAATTTTTTTTAATGTTTATTTTTGAGACAGAGGGAGACAGAGCGTGAGTAGGGGAGGGGCAGAGAGAGAGGGAGACACAGAATCTGAAGCAGGCTCCAGGTTCTGAGCTGTCAGCACAGAGCCTGATGCGGGGCTCGAACCCACGAACCGTGAGATCATGACCTGAGCCGAAGTTGGACGCTCAACCAACTGAGCCACCCAGGCGCCCCCCTCATAGCAATTTTTAAAGCAGTGAAGCAGATACAATATTCCCATTTTACAGATGAGAAATGTACTTGATCAAACTGAAGCCCACAGTCCAAGTTTTTTGACTCTACATGGTCTTTCCATATCTGCCTACTGCATGCATCTTGAGAATAAATATTCTTTTAACAGCTTCTCTTTAAAAAGTATCTTCACATGGGACACCTGGGTGGCTCAGTTGGTTAAGCCTCTGATTTTGGTTCAGCTCATGATCTCACCGTTAGTGAATTAGAGTCCCATGTTGGGCTCTGTGCTGACAGCTCAGAGCCTGGAGCCTGCTTTGGATTCTGTGTCTTCCTCTCTCTGCCCCTCCCCTGCTCGCACACGTGCCCACTCTCTCTCAAAAATAAACCAACATTAAAAGCTAAAAATAAAAAAATAACAATAACTCTAAAGTTTCTTCACACACATATAACATGTGTTTTTAATAGTATGATGAAAAATTATATAGTATTATTTTTAAATTGCAAAACAGGTTTTGTTAATGTGGTTTTGCTGTTGGTGACAATGTTAATGTTTTAAGTGTGTAAGAATGAATGGGCCTAAGGACTGCACCAAGGCACTTTCTCCACTCCCAAATCATTTACTGATCTTTCTCTGGGTCATTCTCTACCTATTTCTCTGGATCTTTACCTAGAGGAAAAATAGCAGCGTTCAAACTTGGAGACAGAGTCTACTTGAAAGAGATACATTTTTACTGTAGAAAGTCGTCAAATGGGAACCCTCCAACTTTTTGAGTGGAAGAGCTATTTTTTATTCATTTTTCAAGATTCTTAATATTGCAAAGGTGAGAAAGTGCTGAGTTTAGAATCCTTCCCTGGAGGTAAAGAGATTATCATTGCTGGACAAACTCCATCTCATAGCTTAACAAAACTGAGTTCCTTGCAGGCAGGGACTATATTTTATTCATATTTTTATTGTAGCATAGTGCTGAGACTAGATGGAAAATTTTCAGCTTAAAAAAAAGAGCAGTGTATGTGTTTGTGAGCAATAATAATGATTATAATAAATCAGGGGTCAGCAAAATTTTCTTGTAAAGGGCCAGACAATAAATAGTTTAGACTTTGGGGGCCATATAGTCTCTGTCACGCTGCCACTGTAGCATGAAAGCCGCCAAAGACAATACATAAATGGATGAGTGTGACTGAGTTCCAATAAAACATTATTTATAAAAACAGGCACCAGATCTGATCCATGAGCCATAGTTTGTTGAACTCTGCTACAAATAATAACATAATTTTGCTGAATTAAAAGAAAATTTTAATCTCAGGTGGGTTTTTTTTGTATTTGTTTTTAGATATTCACACAATAAAGGAGCACTCAAGAAAAGGTAGGTTTGAACATTTTTTGATGTCTCTTAGAAATAATAAAATAGAAAGTAACTGTGTGGCAGTATCTATCTTAATTCATTGTCATTGAACCCTTCCTTTTTTTCATCTTCTTTCAGGACCAAGTCACAGCATTGTACCTCTTGCGGTAGCACTGACACTGATAGTAATTCTGGCAATTTCTGCACTTTCCTTCTGTATGTACAAGCACAACAGAGGTATCTTCAGGAGACTTGCAGGGTTTGGGAATCCTTACTATCCTACAACCAACTTTAGTACAGTACATTTGGAAGAAAACATTCTCATTTCTGATCTTGAGAAGAATGACCAATAACAATGAGTCCAGAAAATGCCACAGCCATGAGGATAATAAGAAAAGACTATAAGGGGAGTCTCCCCTCATTTTCCTTACAGACCAGATGCCGCTATAATGTAAATTGTGTCACTATTTAATCACTCTTAAAGTGATTACTGGTTTTGAACTGTAACCAAATCAGATGTGTGTTGAATTACTCATTTCCCCAAACTGTGATCTATTCTTAAAAAGGGGAAGTTATACAATGGCTACTATTCAGAAAACAAGAACTATTAAAAATAACTCCCTCTTCAAGACTCTCAAACCAATGTGAATGGCTTACTGAAACTTTAAAAGAATTTTTAGCCTAATCTGGCATCTATTCAGACATTTACCCATACTCATTCCATTAAAAGAGAGAGGGGGGAAGTAAAACAAATTTCAAAACTCTAGACCTTATACAAGACAAAAAGTTAAAGGCTTCTGAGAAGTTTTCTTGTTGGTTTTTTAATTCAATCGTTTTAACACAGGATTTAGAAAACTAATTTCTAAGCTTAAAACTCACACATTCTGGGCTCTAAACTAATATTTACAGTGATATTTGTTTTTATTAATTCCGAGTTCTCAAACTAAAAAAGAAAAATTACCTGTCTTTAAATAGGAAAGACCTTGGTTAGCAGCACACTTTCATAAGCAACCACATAATGTGGCTTAAAATCTTCAATTACTGAATGATGACTACATTTGATGTTTAAATATATAGATAAACTTAAAGGAATTTATCAAAATCTTACTATTGTTAAAACTCATGGTTTTTATTGAAAACTAAATGTTAAAATAATATATAACTCTCTTAACAATTGAAAGATATAAAACATAATTTGATTTTAAAGGGGAAAAAAATGAAGATCTGAATTACAGTCCCATTAGAACCACAATATAGGGTATATTGAGAAGTACTAAATAAATTACTCTCCAATCATAATCTAGATACCTTTGTTATATAAATGAGTTTATTTGGGGTATTCTATTTAGTAAATTATGGTTCTTAAGAACCATCTCTGTGTTGGACTAGTTAGTGTAGTTGATAAATTATGGTTAATAGCATAACACTGTAAATTAAATATCACATATTTGACTTTCCTACATGAATTTATGATATGGAAAAGTGCCTTCATAATCAACATTTAAAAGTTTACTGATTACATCAATGTTTATTGCATTCCTACTAAGAACCAAGTACCATTCTAGAAACTAGACATATTGTGGTGAGCAAATTAATGCAAACTCTTGTTTTTATGTCACTTATTTTCTGAGAAAAAAGTGAGAGCAAGCCGGTAAAGAAATGCATAAGTACAAAATTCCAGGTGGTTATGAAAATTAAGTAAGGTCTTGTGACAGAAAGGAACTGGGGGAATCTCAGGGCCTCCCCTGAAGGTGCATTTTAATTATAACATCCAGTTGCCTTGAAACTAACTAGTAGCCACTAGTCATGAGGTGGAGCTCCAGGAGAAAGTGTGAGTGAATTGCTAAGTGAAAAACCATCATCATTAGAAATGTAATTTAACGAGCATACCCTAAGAATGGAGTCCTTGTGGCCTGAAACAATTAATACAGCTTCCAAAAGCAGCTCTTTGTCACCGCTGTGTAACTTACACATTAGGACAATCTACTTCCATAATTTTTTTAAGTTTTAAGACTTCATTTTTTAAAGGATATTATATTGTGTGGCGGTTGAATATTTATCACTCATAAGAATAATTGGCTTGAACTAACCAGGTGGTATAAAAGCCCGATTTAACAATCTGTCAAATGAAATTAAAGTTCTGTTCTTTTCAGTGGGATTGGTAAAAACTGCTAATCAATTATCCTTCTAGTTGAGTTATATTGAAGTGGAATAGTCACATGTAACAATTTGACAAAGTATGTCATTAATAAAGTGGTTTTGCAGAAAGAGACCATACTTCTTGTCAATGCTCTGTACTTTGCTATTTAGTATTGAACTGCATCTCTGGGGAATCTGTCCCCATAGACAAGATCATGCAGTCCTTCCCATTACTGAAATAGAAAGTATTGAAATATTATGTTTTATTTATATATGTGCACTTAAAAAAAGGTTTTCCACATCTATTTTTAATCTGCACTAGATTTCATAGCTATGGCATGAAAAGCAAAGAAGCATTAGGGTCACAAACTCATTCACACATAATTAATGTGCCCCCCTCCAAAAAAATCAGTTGTTATCCATGACTCTGGGTAATGGAAATCTTAGATTTTACAATTAAACATATCTTACGCTTTTCCAATTCCAACAGTCTTCTTTGAGTTTAAATGCTTCTTCAATTGAAAGTTCCACTTCCTACCAGGGGTGGGTTAGATGGGGTCTTAGATAAACAGTATTTTGGAGTTTCCTTTTCCTCCTCAAAATGGTGATGGATATATGAGAATTTGTGTCATTGTAGTACTCGGGGAAGAAAGTGATAACTTATTGTAAATGTGTGTTATCTCTGTCCACTGAGGGTAGTTGTCTGGCCCCATTCCTGGGAACAATGCAGGCATCAGCTATGAAGTCTGTAGTTGGTGCAACCTGCCATCTATTCTCTTAGATTTGGCTACATCCTGGCTCACTCCAGCACTGCCTTGTCCCTGGAGTACTGGCTGTGACTCCCATTCAATTCTCTACCTGAGCACTGCTGTTATACAAGGCCACTTCACATCTACAGTAGTGAGACGTATATAGCACCATCAGTTACTCTATTAGGGGAGGCTAAATGCTCTAGCAAACAATCCCAAAACCCCAGTGGCTTAACACACCAAAGGTTTACTTCTCATCCATATCAACAATGGGTTTGCAGGAGACAGAGAGTGACAGAGCATGAGCGGGGACATTGAATATTTTTAAGGAGTTCAGTTTCCAGAATCTTTAGCCTTCATATATATTCTTTCTTAGAACTAACCTGCATGCGAACACCTGTGAGATCATAGTGTCATGTTGGTTCTTCCTTTCTACTTCTCTTGCACAATGCACAAATGCTTATCACTACCTAAATAATAATAATAATAATAATAATAATAATAATAATAAAAACATGGCTTTCACTCCAAATCTTGCTATGATGCTTTATCTTGGAGAAAATCCTCCATGGCACCAAACAAAGGGAAAAAAACTTAAAGTCAATGAAGCTTCTTTTAATAAAGGAATTATAAAACCAGTGTAGAGCCTCATGTCTTTCCCTGGGTTCATACATTTTTCCGTGAAGGATGAAGTGATGAGTAAGAAATTCCATGCTGCAATATTCTAAATTAATATGCATTATATAGTGGAACAACAGGAATGATAACTACTTTTGTTTAAGACTTTATCTCACCCAGCCCCTAACTATTGTCAAAGAAGATATTTCTGGAAAGAAATTCTGGTGAAAGCAAAGAGAATGTCGATATATATAAGAACCTGACATCTTACTTTACCCTGATGAAAAGCTTATGACAAAGATGTGTGCTTTCTCTGTATTAGATTTCTAAGTGAAGGTAAGGTAGAGATATATATTTTTTTTACTTTTAAATTTAAATCCAAGTTAGTTAGGGGCAACTGGGTGGCTCAGTCAGTTGAGTCTGACTTCAGCTCAGGTCATGATCTCATGGTTCATGAGTTCAAGCCCTGCGTCAGGCTCTGTGCTGACAGTGCAGAGCCTGGAGCCTGCTTCAGATTCTGTGTCTCCCTTCCTTTGCCCCTCCCCCGCTCATATTCTGTCTCTCAAAGATGAATAAATGTTAAAAAACAAAAACACAAACAAAACAAAACAAAAAACATGCTCACTGAATTGAAAAATGGAATCAGATTTTTTCTGAATATTTATTTGTCTTATTTGGCTCAGGGATTTGACCATGAAGATTGGCCTCACCAATTAAGCTTTATGATGAATATTTTTCATTAACTAAATAATCTAATTTGCAACTCTAGTGTCATGATTAAATCACATATTAAGATAAAAACATTTTAATAGAAAAATAGTACTGACAAACCTATAATGATATTAACAATATATCATTTTTCCTAACTTTACTTGGTATATCAGATGAAACAACAGTGCCTATGAATGAACAAACCCCCTTTAATTCCTATCTACTTATATGAAGTTTATACGAAGAAAGTTTTTATATTAGTCAAGATAAGTTATGGGATGCTATGGAAACAAGTAAACCCCCTAATGTTAATGGTTCAAAACAAAACTCAAAAATTAATTTTCTGGTCATAGAAAGACTGCTATGGTTCCATGGATTCTCCAGGGAAGTTCACATCCAAGCAATAACTCAGAGATCCAGACTGCATATTCCTGCCTCTGGAACATGGGGCTTTTTCATGGTAGGAAAAAGCAGTAGAACTGTTAAGTTTCTGGGTCCTTGAGCAACACATGGCACTTCCACTAATATATCACTGGCCATACTAGTCACATGGTCCCACCTAACTGCAAGAAAGTCTGACAGGTCTCCCAGTGTGCTCAAGAAGGAGAGGATAACCAACAACTATGAGCACCAATAATCTCTACCAGAGTTTCTCAGCATGTATAGCTAAAAAATAACAACAACAACAACAACAACAACAACAACAATAGAATTCATGCTAAACCCTGAGTTATTCTAGCAATTTTAAATTAATAATAATTAATTTCATTGTGATATATCCATTTCATTAAGAGATATATTACCTATAATATTTAGTTTGATATAGGCTCATTATTAACTGTTGTAAATATTTATGTTGTTCTAACCAATTGTATACTAATAAAAATTGACATGACAGCTCAATATAGAAGAAAATGCATGACACGTAGAACCTATGTTCACATGGAAATTTTAAAAATAATTTTAATTTATATACATATTTTTTACTATAGGCCAATATGACATGGTGATGAGTAAAATATTTTTCAAGATTAAAAACATATTACATTAGGATAAAATTCTGTGGGTAGATTGGAATGGAAATATAAGACTAAGGAGAAAAACAAAACAATGTCTCTAACTGCCAAGAGCTCGTCTGTGTGTATTTCTATTTTTAAATAGATTCTGATGGAATTCAAATCATTAAGGAATCTTCAGTCAAAGGAATTAGTGCTCCCCAGAGAAGTGGCTGATTCCAGGTCTGGGGCAGGAAAAATGCAAGATGAAAGTGGATTATCTTGTGGTCCCAGAAAGTAAAAAAATGCTCACAAAAAGATAAGGTCATGTCCAAAGGGCACAGGAACTAACCTGACAGAGTTCCCAATGGCTAACATTAGAACAATTTGAGTATAAAAATATTTATAGTATTTGATTGTAACTCATAAAATATAAGTCCATATTGATAAAAATAAACAACTGAATGAATAAATAAATTAAGGGGAAAACGATTCTTTTCTTCAGAAGAAATACAACTCATAAGTGTAGTAGGAATAAGAGAAACAAAAATCACCATTAGACAAACACCACAGTAATAATTTATATAGGCAAGATCCACCAGTGGGTGCTAGAATTAGTGGGTGACCGTTTGCGGAGAAACAGGAATTTGCATAGCCTTAAAGTATTACCCCCAAGATAGTCACTAATTATAATGGGAAAGTACTAACTTTACACTACAGAAACCGCTTTAATCAAGTGATCAAGGTTAACATAAGCAGTAATTAGCCATTTCAGCATCAAGTACTCCCTAATATGATGTCCTCAGAAGGGCACATGACTTCCTTGGTACCCTCTTCAATAATGCATAATCTTAATTTAATAATAAAAAACATCAGACAAATCCAAATTGAGGAACATTTTACAAAATAACTGACCACTTCCAAAGTGCCAGGTCATAAAAGTTAAAGGAAGACTGAGAAAATATCACAGCTTGGAGGAAAATAAGGAGACATGACAACTAAGTGCATGGTGGAATGCTGGATTTGATCATGGAACAGAAAATGGACATCATGGAAATGTGAAATTACAATAAAATGTATAGTTTAGTTAACACAGTATTACACTAGTACTAATGTCTTAGTTTTGATGATTGTAGTATGGTTATGTGAAATGTACCATTAGGGCAAGCTGGATGAATGGTATACAGGAATTCTCTGTATTAAATTGGCAACTTTTCCATAAACCTAAAATCATTCAAAATAAAAAGTGAAAAATCTGCTATGATATGAGAGCCCCTTGGAGTGTCATGACATTTTTACTTCTCAATGCCATTATTTATAATATGCTGTAAATTGCATCCTACTTATAAAACATTTTTAGATGTCAACTTGGAAATGTGGGAAGAGATGTACATCTTTTTTTCAAAATTCTTTTAGGAAGTATGCAAACACAAACATTGGAGGACTACTACTCTTTGACGTTCTTTCTCTCCTGTCCCAAATAAGAAACAAGCAAAATCCATCTTTTCTTCAATCGGTCTGATAACTCTCCTACTGGAGGTTTTGGGCCGAGATATGTCTTGCTGTGGGCTACATTTACTTGCATTTGCTCTCTTTTCTCCACACTCTTCCTCACTCCAGGTCTTTTTAGGACTTCTCATTCTCTCTCTCTCTCTCTTTTTTAAATTTTATTTATTTAATTAATTAATTTATTATTTTTTTTTAATTTACGTCTAAGTTAGTTAGCATATAGTGCAATAATGATTTCAGGAGTAGATTCCAGTGATTCATCCCCTATATATAACACCCAGTGCTCGTCCCAACAAGTGTGTTCCTTAATGCCCCTTACCCATTTATCCCATCCCCCCACCCACAACCCCTCCAGCAACCCTCAGTTTGTTCTCTGTATTTAAGAGTCTCTTATGGTTTGTCCCCCTCCATTTTTATATTATTTTTGCTTCCCTTCCCTTCTGTTCATCTCTTTTGTATCTTAAATTCCACCAATGAGTGAAGGACTTCTCATTCTCTTACTCCTCCTTATCCACTACAACCTCATGGTTTAGTCTTAATGACAGATATTTCAAAAACGTTATGTCCATCATAATTCTCATTGTCAACATTTATAAGAAACTTGAAATACAGTATTTATTACAATGCATGGTTGGAATCTCCAGTCCCTCTTCTTACACCTCTCAAAACAGTGATTGATAGCAGAGACGGGCAAGGCCAAATCCAGAATGATGCCTGTTGTTGTGAATAAAGTTATTAGAACACAGCCATCCTCCTTCATTTTCACACCATGTATGATCACTTCCAGGCTACCACAGCAGAGTTCAGTGTTTGTGACACAGATCGAGTGGCCCACAAAGTCTACATTTTCCATCCGGCCCTTTATAGGAAAAGTTTGCTGACCCTAACTAATATAAAGAATCAAAAACCTAAAATAGGTGATCCAACATACTTTGACATGTCCTGGCAAGCACTATTATATATATGGGCAGCACTTCAGCGTATCACTAAGCAATTCTGATCAGTAAACATTTACTGAGAACCTACTGTGGCCCAGAGAGGGTCTTAGGCTCTGGCACTGGAAATATGAATAAAATTGTCTCTGTTCTCATCAGACCTTAGGGGCAGAGGAATACGTAAATAATAAGTGCAATACGACGTGATACAAATAGTAACAGGAGGACCAGAATCAGAAAAAAAGAACACTGATTAATTCTGTCAGATAAAGAGGCTTAACACGGAGAATAATGCCTATCGAATAGGAAATTTTAGATGAAAAAGCTTTCTTTGACATCTTTTTTGAATTAGGAAAAAAGTTTTCAGTTTGGGGCTAACAATGAAGAAAAAGTGGACCAAACTGCTGTATAGCTAACTTTTGAATCTTCAGAAAAAAGACAGTCACAAGAATGGCACAGGTTACTACCTCTATATTGTGGCTAAAGCCAACTTGTTTATAGTGCTTCCAAGCTATTACAAGACTGAATTGGAAGATGTGAGTAAATATGCATTGCCCATCATACCACAGCATTCAAATACTAAATTCTGTAAACAATTTCAGGTTAAAAATCTATATATCATGTGTTATATGAACAAAATAATACCTACTATGGCTCTCATAATTCTTAGGCATAAAATTCATGGCTTACACTAAAAAAACCCTAAAGCTTTTATAATTGAACTTTAGAAATAAACATTTAAAAGTAATATATATTTTAGAAATATTGACTTAGCTGTTAATGGTTCTCAAAAACCTGATAAAACTCATGATATCTTGGATTATTTACAAGAATTTATAGCATTTAGAGTTTTGCATCTGATGTTTACAACTGAATATAAAATGACTGAAAACTCAGATTTGTTCATTCTTTGTGTTATAAGTTTGAAGTACAATAGGGTATGTGGTTTTTTAAAATTCAGCTATGTTTATTGCAGCATTATTTACAATAGCCAAACTATGGAAACAACCCAAGTGCCTATCAATAGATGCATGCATAAAGATGTGGTACACACACACACACACACACACACACACACACACACACAGGAATATTACTTAGCCATACAGAGAACAAACTTATGGGTCCCAGAGGGGGATTAACAGTACACTATCATCATGAGCACTGAGTAATGGATAGAATTATTGAATCACTATACCACTATATAACTATATAACACTATATAACACTAATATAACATATAGTATGTTAACTATACTGGAATTACAATTGTTTAAATAACAAAAAAATTCAGCCACAATATTTAGTCTTACACAAATGGCCAATATTTTAGGTATACTTATAAATATGTTGAACCATATGTTTCATTTAAGTCAATTCCATTATTGTTACATTTTAAATCTTGTAGAGAAAAATCAACAAATATTCCTAAATCTGAAATGCTAGATAAAAAAATTGAAAATCTACATGTGCTTATAATGCCTAATGAAGAATTATAATTGCAGAAGAAAATCCATAACTAAAATCTCAAAATGATTCCCATGTATACCAGTGACCTTCTTTACTCAGAGTTAATTAACACAAGCACTTGCTTCTTGCAGAGCACTTTACTGTAATTTAGAACAAATTAGGTAAAAAAAAATCATTGAAATGCTGTTTTCTTCACACCATGAAGTGAACATGGTGGGCCCAAGTTAACTCATTTAAAATATTGTCATCCATTTCTTGTAATTATGAATAGCAATACTATTTTTTTGCAAAAAACAAAAAAAGACATTCTGATCTATGCTATTTTTAATTTGTTTCCTGTGCTTCTATTTAATAATGGAAATTGATTTTAAAAACTAATATAAAATGCCTTTCTCCATCTCTCCCATTAAGTGTCTCATTTACATTAAATTCAAGCATGTATGTTTTCCTAGGCATTTTTCAGATAAATGTATTATGAATTAATATGGCAAATTATAAAGAATTTGCCCCTCTCCTAATCCTAAAATTGTGACTTTATTATTGTTTCCACATGGCATTTTGTGAATTAACTTGAGCTTCTTTAGCTCCAACTTAGGAAATGATGTCCCCAGGAGGTTATTTAAACTTTACTCTTTACCTTCTCAGAGAGCAGACCTGGGTGGAGCTGGAAACCCAACTCAGAGATGTAGGAATCAGTGGGATGTTTGCCCCTGTAGACTTTGAGGAGACAGTGAGACCCAGAGCCAGAAGGCAGAACCAGGGAAAACTCACGAAAAGGGGAAGGGAGGGCTAGGGACTTAAAAGGAAGCGTTACCTCACTGTCACCAATGACTTTGGATTTCCTGATTCAGAATGCGGTTCTATGGAGACTAATGAGAAATTTGTTCAAGAATGAGCATATCTGAAAGGATAAATGCACCTTTATGTTTATCGCAGCATTATTTACAATAACCAAATTATGGAAATAGCTCAAGTGTCTATTGATAGATGAATGCATAAAGAAGATGTGGTACACAAAGCAATCTACATATTCAATTCAATCCCTATCAAAATAACACCAGCATTCTTCACAGAGCTAGAACAAAAAATCCTAAAATTTGTATGGAATGAGAAAAGACCCTGAATAGTCAAAGCAATCCTGAAAAAGAAAACCAAAGCTGGAGGCATCACAATTCCAGACTTCAAGATGTACTACAAAGCTGTAATCATTAAGACAGTATGGTATTGGCACAAAACAGACACTTAGATCAATGGAACAAAAGAGAGAACCCAGAAGTGGATCCACGAATGTATGGCCAACTAATCTTTGACAAAGCAGGAGAAAATATCCAATGGAATAAAGACAGCCTTTTGAGGAAATGGTGTTGGGAAACTGGGCAGCGATGTGCAGAAGAATGAACCTGGACCACCTTATACCATACACAAAAATAAATTCAAAATGGATGAAAGACCTAAACGTAAGACAGGAAGCCATCAAAATTCTAGAGGCGAAAGCAAGCAAAAACCTCTTTGACTTCACCCGCAGCAACTTCTTATGCAACACATCTCTGGAGGCAAGGGAAAACAAAAACAAAAATGAATTACTGGGACCTCATCAAGATAAAAAGCTTCTGCAAGGCAAAGGAAACAATCAACAAAGCTAAAAGGCAACCAAAGAAGATATTTGCAAATGACATATCAGATAAAGTATACAAAATCTATAGGGAACTTATCAAACTCAGCACTCAGAAAACAAATAATCCACTGAATAAATGGGCAAAAGACATGAACAGACACTTTTCCAAAGAAGACATCCAAATGACTAACAGACACATGAAAAGATGCTCAACATCACTCATCCTCAGGGAAATACAAATCAAAACCACAATGAGCTACCACCTCACACCTGTCAGAATGGCTAAAATTAACAACTCAGGCAAGACAGATGCTGGAGAAGATGCAGAGAAAAAGGAACCCTTCTGCATTGCTGGTGGGAAGGCAAACTGGTGCAGCCACTCTAGAAAATAGTATGGAGATTCCTCAAAAAATTAAAAATATGGGAATGCAAGCTGGTGCAGCCACTCTGGAAAATAGTATGGAGGTTCCTCAAAAAACTAAAAATAGAACTACCCTACAACCCAAAAATTCCACTACTAGGCATTTATCCCAAGGATACAAGTGTGGGTTGTGGGGGTTATGGGCTAAATGGGTAAGGGGGACTAAGGAATCTACTCCTAAAATCATTGTTGCACTTATATGCTAACTAATTTGGATGTAAATTTTAAAAAATAAAAAAAAACAAGTTAAAATAAAATAAAATAAAATAACAGTTCCATATGGTGCTTTTGGAAATAGAAAAAAAAATTTAAAATAGAATTACCCTATGACCCAGCAATTGCACTACTAAGTACTTATCCAAAGGATACAGGTGTGCTGTTTCGAAGGGGCACATGCACCCCAATATTTATAGCAGCGCTATCAACAATAGCCAAAGTATAGAAAGAGCCCAAATGTCTATCGATGGATGAATGGATAAAAAAGATGTGGTATATATATAAAATGGAGTATTACTCAGCAATCAAAAAGAATGAAATCTTGCCATTTGCAACTACGTGGATAGAACTGTAGGGTATTATGCTAGGTGAAATTAGAGAAAGACAGATATCATATGACTTCACTCATAGATGGAATTTAGGATACAAAACAGATGAACAGAAGGGAAGAGAAGCAAAAATAACATAAAAACAGGAAGGGGGACAAACCATAAGAGACTCTTAAATACAGAGAATAAACTGAGGGTTGCTGGAGGGGTCACGGGTGAGGGGATTGGCTAAATTGGCAAGGGGCATTAAGGAGAACACTTGTTGGGATGAGCACTGGGTGTTGCATGGAGGGGATGAATCACTGTAATCTACTCCTGAAATCATTATTGCACTATATGCTAACTTGGATCTAAATTTAAGATACACACATACATACATACATAAAGAAGATATGGTACACACACACACACACAGAATGTAATATCACTCGGCCATACAAAAAGAATGAAATCTTGCCATTGCAACAACATGGATGGAGCTAGAGAGTATACTGCAAAGTGAAATAAGTCATTCAGAGAAACACAAATACCACATGATTTCACTCATATGCAGAATTTAAGAAACAAAACAAAGGAACAAAGGAAAAAAGAGACAAATAAGCCAGACTCTTACCTATAGAGCAGGATGATGTTTACCAGAAGGGAGGTCGGTGGGAGGATGGGTCAAATAGGTGAAGGGGATTAAGAGCACACTTAATCATGATGAACACTGAGTCATAGATAGAATTGAGTCACTATATCATGTACCTGAAACTAATAATACTGAATGTTAATTATACTGGAATTAATATTAAAAAGAAAAAACAAGAATAAACATGTCTGGATAAATGTAGTGTTTACCAAGGCCATAGGCACAAATAGTCCTCAAGCAAAAATTCATCTGCTCAGACAAGAAATCATTTTACTCCTGTTTTATTCCAGATGACAACTAAAAGTGCAAAGGAAAACCAGTGTCTCACATGTTGGCCAACAGGGGGTGATCCGAGTGAAGTAGTGCCTCCTGGCCACAGAGAAGGATCAGAGAGCTAGTGACATTGGTACTCACAGTAGAAATTCCCTAGAGTTGATACTACAACTTATACTTCCCAAAGGAAGTTTAGAGAGAAATACTGAGAAAGAAGGCCTACTCGTTTATGTATTGCCTTAGAAGATAATCTGTTATTGAACTGCATATTAATAAGTAAATGTAATGTTACACTTCAGTAATAAACTGCATTTGTTAAGAAGTATACTTCCATGGATGGCAGCCATCATAATTATCCTATTGTTGTTATCATTACTCATAATCCATTGGAAGCATTCTCATCTAACTCGGTTGGGATTTAGTCAGGGAATCAAAAATATCAGTTAAAGCAAGGAATCACAGAAACTGATAGATGCACACTTAGCATAAACATTTTATTTTCTACTAGAATACATAAATACACATTTTCCACAGATCTTTTGGTGTAGAGACAGTATCATTCATTTCAATATGGCTTCCTGTTGGTCTCATGCATAAAGCATACCCATAGGATTTTGTCCACAATCTCTAGTTTCAGTGTCTTTAGTGCAGTGAAAATTTAAAGATAGCTATAGGCAAATCTGAGTGCAAAGCTTTAAATTTTTGTAACTTTCCACAATATTTATAATTGTCTTGTTCAACAACAGAATTAGCTATTCACCTATTTTGAGTCTCCTCAAAGCTTTAGCTGAGTTTTCATTAGAGAATTTTCTTTTTACACTCATATTTTATACTTTTAAACTTAATTAAACTATAAAATTACAATACCTAGCACCAATTGGCACAAACAGATTTGGGAACAAGCACAACCAATTCATGTTAAGCCAATGAAGGAACTGGTGGGAACATCAACCTTGCCCCCACCCGCCTTAAACAGCACATTTCACAGATGGCTTGGCTGATCCAGCATGGCAGCAAAGTAAGTTGCTTCTTCAGTAGTTAGTGACTGAGGTTTACAGCAGGCATAGGAAGACTTTCTCTCAGAACTTAACTCTGGAATCTACACAGAATGGATCTGAGCATAAATAAGCAAGTCATCTTAAAAGAGAAAATATCTTCCCAGGTTATCTGTCTAGATTGTAACTTGATTAAACATGTATGAGGAAAGACGGAAAGAAGGTGCTGAGGAAAGTGGTAGGGAGGGGAGTCCGTCGCCTGTGGAACCAAGCTCACAGACAGATCTTCAGCAGTTTTGGGGAGAAAGGGACTTGGGCATTAGACAACGTGTATTTCCACTTCCAATGGCAAGGCTCCTGGGGTATGGCCCAAGAATTTTAGGGTTACAAAGGCATCCCTGGGTGAGATGAATATATTATTAGACCATCTTACCTTGTGCTATACGCATAACTTACTTTATTCCATTTCCATGCCCAAAATCTCTAGTTAGGATCTGGGTCCTCAGTGTAGGTTTGCCTACTAAGGAGAGAATGTCTGATCTCCCAGACTTTGAGTATGTTAGGCCCTAGGAGAGGGGTTGCCTATGATAAAAGAAATGGCTTGTGACTATGAATAAATTCCCATGCACTTGAGAGAAGGTGCTAATTGTGCAAGTACTCATCTTAAATTTCTAATTGTAAATTAACACACTGGCATCGTGATAGCTACTTCAGTCTCCTGTATGATTTTGTAGGATCAATGATGGCTCCAGATTGTCACTGTTGGAGGTGTTCAGGTGTGGAAAGGGAATCTTGACCCAAAGGACTTATCCTGGTGCAATGATGGAAGGAACATGTGCACAGTGCTTACTTAGATGGCAGAACAACCCTAAATTGGTATTATGATTTCTACCTTGGTTTTTGTGGGTGTTTAGTTAGGGGGAACCAAGGCATGACATCCTCTGGTCCCAAACAAGAGTGAGTTTCTCTTAAAATCAAGAACCAGATCCTGGAACACAGTTGTGATCTTCAAGGTCCAACCCATCTCCACTTAGCCTCCATTTTCTGTGATGACAACTAGGCCTCTTCCACCAGCTCTCATTCCATTTATCTCATGGTAGTATTTGAAGGACCACAGACCAAATTCATGCACCTTGTTTACCCTGGTTTCCAAATGATGAAAATAGGTTTAGAAACATTCTTCTATTTGACCACTGAATGATACATGGCTAATTTGTGGCAAAGTTGGATTCAGAACCTGATCTCATGATTACTGGTTCTGAGCTCCTGTCAGTAGTTTGTGCTACCTGCAGTTTGATTAACTACAGAGTGCTACAAGAAAGGTGGAGGCTTAAAGGAACTGGGGGCATGGTAGACCAAGGAAAACTAAAGAGGCCATGCTATTGGGCCGTAAAATCAGAGATGGGCAAATAAGCTTCTCAGCTAACTCAGACAACTGGGAAGGTGACACATAATTGCAATTCTGCTTTGGAATCCAAACAGGTCTGTGGAGCAGGGAAGGAGCCCCAAGGAGAGCTCTAACAGTGGGGAGCTGAAGGAAAGAAGTATAAAAGAGGGAGAGTTAGGAACCCCAGAGGAGCGCTACAGATTACCTGACAAACAATTAAAAGCAAAGTTACCTATTTGCTTTTTCTGATGAATCTGACAAATGGCAAGACTTCCTCCTGCAGTCCTGGATAGTAGCAGGAATTGGGTTGTTTCTGTCTTGTTCCATGTTCCTAACGACTAATGCATTCTGGTTAAAAGCTAGTAAACTGCAATCCAAACTGATTAAAGATATCAGACAAGCAGCTCTGAAAGTCACATAGCCCCAGGAAACAAGAGAATTTTGGGAAATGCCTTTTTATTAGTAATGACTGGAAAGCAGAAGAATGGGAACTGGAAGACCGTTGAGTGTAGATTCTAATAGGTCACAACCATATCAGATACAAGTGCAGTCTCTTAGCATCAGTCTTGTTCCAGTCTTGTATGTGTGCTGAATATTCCTGCAAATCCACACCCCACCTGCCTTCACCCTGCTCTGTGCCTCAGCCTAGATCACTCAGACTTCCTTGTCCTGTAGCTTCTATGGGGTCCAGTTCAGTGGGACACTCCAAAAGGAAACTCAAAGGTAAGAAAAAAGAAAGGTTTGCATTTTAATCTCCTTGGCTCCCTCTTGTCTTGATGTAACGTAACAGTGGCCACATTCCTCCACTGAGGCCATAGCCCTCATTGCACTCTGCCCTGCCCACCTCCCCCACCCCCCCACACACACCTGTAGTGTTTTCCAGACCCAGGAATAGCAAAACTACTTGCTTCTCCAGGCCTCGGTAGTAGCAGCTCCCTGCTGCATGGAGTCCCTGGGTGCTTCCTTTAACCTTACCACACCTTTATAAATAGCCCCTTTGCTAAATTCTCTTCAATTCCACATCTCATGAGCCACCCATTTCCTGGAGGGCCCTGATACAGCAAACTTGCAAACATGGGCCACGCTTTTGATATTGTAGTGGCTCACACTTTAGCAGTCTTTATTCTCCACCTTTCAGTTTCATTTTTGTGTGAAGCTTTTCCAAGACAACAACATAAAATTCCAATTAAACACATGTTCAGCCCTACTAGACTCTAAAAGCAAGCATGGTAAATCACTCCCAAGTAAGCCATTCTTGGGCTAAAATAGGAGTGGACACTGTCAAGGGAAAAAGGGTTATTAGAAGCCCAAACTGTTAAATTATACTTTCATGACTGAACACAACTGTAATCCATATTATTATTTTAAATTACACTATAAAAAGCATTCATTTATCGCCTTTCCAAAACATAGTGATAATATATTACCAAATTATCAAGGGTCCTTTATTAAAGCTCTTGAATTTGATTTATAATGCATGAGGTAGCTTATCCTTGAGAAAGATCTACTAAAAGGTATACTTAGTCTTAAAGCTAGTGAAATAAAATCTCCCTCTAATCAGCCACCAGAAAGCTTCCGCTTCAATGCTTTGTTGATACTGGTGTCAGCAGGACATTAAAAGCTTGAAGCTTTTTATGTTTGATCAAACACCAACATTATGCTGAAGCAGAAATATTAATTCACAGAGTGAAGCTTCCAAACTTCTACAATTCTCCTTCATCCTTTCAGACCTTCCTCCCAACAAAAAAAAAAAAAAAAAAAAAAAAAAAGTCACATCAAATCAGAGGGTTTGGGAACAAAAAAGAGACGGACATTTTGTGAATGTTAGGTATACACAAAACCACTCTAGAACCCAAGGGAGAAACAAGCACTAAAATATACTTTTTGAAAATGCCAATCATATCTAAGAAAGAGGAAAGTAACTGGTCCCGGGAAATAAGATGGTGACATGGTTATTATTCTCATCCCATAATGAGAACTGGAGTACCAGAAGGGGTCAGGCATTTGCCCCAAACTTTCAGCTAGTGTTTGGGGCATGTGGGATCACTGTCAATCAGATCATAACACTACAGTCCCTTCCTGAATAAAATCTCTCTCAACAAATAAATAGGAAGCCTCAGAGGTTAAAGGAAAAAATTATTTTTTTCCTCACAACTTTAATTTTTTTTTCATCACTGTGATTCTGAGCCTTCCAAAGAAAGTTTTTATTATGCTGCCACATTCACAAAAAAACACTCAAGGGAACAAATTGAATTTTAAGTGTGTCTTAGAAGCCTGCAGCAAAGTGTCAACAATAAAAACAACGTTCTCAGAAGATTATTTACACAGAAGAGCCCAAGAAGTATTTACACTGACATCTATGCAGTTGCTATAAATACTAATCTCAATAACTTCCAATGGTTCTCTCCCTCTCTTAAATACACATACATCCCAAAATGTAGAATTACTGTTCTTGCCATAGTATTTAGACACTGTACAACCTGTCATATGCCTACCATTACTGTAATACTACTAAGGCATGCACATCCTAACAGATTAATGGATTTTTTTTGACAGATTGATTAGGAAAATAAGATTTGGCACCGTTATTTCTAACAGGCATACAGGTAAGCTGGTGAAATTAATTGCTGACATGGAGGTACACATATGCACTGGGGAAAAGGAAGGAGGTACAAAAGGACACTTTTGTTTGTTTGAAAATAAAATTTAAGGGAGTTGAAAAAACAGAAGTTGTCTGCCTCTTATTGCACAAGTCCTTATTGCCATAAATCTATTGGACGAGGCTAGGCATCACAGGAGTACTATACATCAGACCCAATGAGAAATGGAATTCACCATGACATTATAACCAAACGTCATTCTTAATGAAATATTGGATCTAACTGAATTGTCAATATTAGGGTCCTGGGGCAGATTTTTCCTCTGATCAAAAAAGGATTACAGCCCCAAAACCATACCTGGTAATTTGTTTTGCCATGCCCCTCCCCAAGTCAAAGAAAATGGTTTTCTAAACAGATGGTTTTCCTAGTCAGTAGATGCAAGGCTTGAAATTCAGTGCCCAAAACAACCATCAATGAGTAGCATCTCTTAGCCTAAAGATTTTGGCCCAAAGTTCATTTTTATGAAGTTTTAGAGACTGGTTTTGTTGATAGTAGACAAATATTTTGGCCACCTCTCATCTCTGAACACCTTTCCTGACAAGCTCACTCCTAGCCTCCCTTGCAGCTCAGGAGCAGGCCTGTGATGTAGGCTCCACCAATGAGATGCACATGAGTGAGACTTCAATTCAGAAGCAAACACCATTGCCGTAGGCTGAATAATGACCTCCAAAGATGTCAGGTCCTAATTCCTGGAACCTGTGAATGTTACTGTGCATAGTAAAGAACTTGTAGATGTAATTCAATTAAAGGTATTGAGATGGGGAGATTAACCTGCATTATCTGGGGGGCCCTGCATGAGTCACCTGTATCCTTTAAGAGGAGGATGGAGGAAATTTGATATACACAAAGAGGAAAAGACAATGTGAAGACAGAGCAGAGGGGGATTCAAAGATGCTGACCTTGAAGACTAGAATTTTGCAGCCACAAGCCAAAAAATGCTGGTAACCATCGCAACCTGTAAGGGACAGGAATGGATTCTCCCACAGAGCTCTGGGGTAAGCACTGCCAACACCTTTCCTGATTTCTACCAGTGATACTAATTTCAGACTTCTGGCCTCCAGAGTTGTGACAGAACAAATTTCTTCTCTTTTAAACCACTCAGTTTGTGTTAATTTGTTACACAACAGGAACTAACACCAACATGAAGGAACAGGCCCTACATGGAACCCATTGTGGTGAGACTGGGCAGCCACAGAGAGCTTCCAGAAGCAGTAGCGTCTGAAGTTCCAGGACTACCTTCACGTACAGGGTAAACTGCAGAATCGATGACCAAAGAAGTGTGGATGAGGAGTCCTTTGGTACAACTTATGCACTGCCTTGGCTGTGTAGTCTCTGACCCTCTCAACAAGTCTGTGAGCTGTTTAACATGCTTTCATAAATTCCTTTTCTGCTTGAACTAGAGTAGATTAGGTTGTTGGCACTTAAGAACCATAGATATAACAATAATTAAATGCAATTATCTTAAGCATGCTGGGTTATCCTTACCTACAACAGATCACATATGAAGCACTCTCTTCTTTCCATGTATCTATCCATGTAAAATCCAGTTAAGCTAAGAAGTGAGGGGAACCACTGAGTAGAAAAGAAAAGAAGATGATACAAGGAGCACATTTAATTCAGTAAGAATAAATTGGTTGAGTTACTGTACTCAACCAAAATAATGAGGAGCTAAACCCAATCCTTATCTTTGAGGAGGCAAAAGATGTAAAGATTATGGAATATTGTAAGTGAAATAACAAATATACAGTTCCTGCCTTGGTATCTTGCCCTATGGTTTAGTTCAAAAACATGCTTCTCTCTAGGGCCCTGCTACCCCCCAAGGGTGGTCCAGTACCCTCCAACATCAAGGAGGAACTTGCTAGAAATATCAAATCCCAGGAGCTCCTGGGTGGTTTAGTCAGTTAAGTGTCTGACTCTTGGTTTCAACTCAGGTCATCACCTCACAGTTCATGAGTTTGAGCCCTCCACATCGGGCTCTATGCTGGCAGTGCAGGGACTGCTTGGGACGTTCTCTCTCTCTCTCTCTCCCTCTCTCTGCTCCTCCCTTAGAATAAAAATAAACTTAAAAAAATACAGAAAGAAATATCAAATCCCAGACCTCAACCTTAAGCAGATTTAATGAATCAGAATCTGCATTCTACAAGACGCCCAGGTGACTTATATGCATATTAAAGGTTGAGAAGTACTTCAAATGGGGACTAGGAGGAGGACTTCCTAGAGGAGGTGGCATTTGATTTGGCACTTAAGGTAATGCTTAGGTTGAATTATGGAGAAAGACACTTCGTATAAAGAAAACACGAGGCTTCAACGACATGGAACATGATTGTGGTCATTAAATGTTAAAAAAGAATCCCCCATAAATGGGATAAATAAAGGGGAAGTAGGTTAGAATCAGATTGTAGGTGGCTTGAGAGTCAAGTGCTAGGGTTTTCTCATTAGCCTGGAAGCACTGAAGGGACATGAAGGGGCAGGAGAGAGGATGATATAAGCAAAAATGTGTTTTAGGAAATTTAATCTGACCACGTGTCAAGTTGATTCAGAAGAACAACTAGAGGTACGAGCTCAGTAGGGAGCATGTGACAATTGTTCAGGTGACAAGAACGTAATGACAGCATCAGGGAAAGGAAGAATATGAAATACTGGTCTTGAAAAAAAAAGAACTTGGTACTGTTAATTTGGAGATGTGAGGGATGGCATAGATAGAAAAATACAAAGTCTGGGTGTTCAGCAAGAAAGAGAGAAATTTAGAGGAGAAATGGATTTAGTAGCAACATAAAAGTTGGTGAGTCTGAGTTTTACTCTTGTTCACTTTGATGCATTAGAAGGACATGTGAGGGTGTGCATTTACAAATGTGAACTTAGATCAAAGCTCAGGAGAGAAGTTGAATCTGGAAAAAGATTTAGGAGAAATTGGCATAAAGGTGATTACTGACACACAGGCAATAGTTGAGCTTGCCAGCAGAAAGTATGGATGGTAAGAAAAGACAGACATGGAAAGAGCCAGGAGGAATACCTTCATTTAGGGGGTGGAAGGAGGAAGAAAAGAAAATGTACTCGCCACAGATCTGCAGAGCAAACCACAGAACCCAACGAACTCTGCCTCATCTAAGCAGAAAAGGAGTCTGTTGACAGGATATTAGGCTTGCTTTCAGAGAGCAGGAACAGGAGAACTAGCCTCAGAAAACAAAAAGGAACCAAAGGAGGCCAGCAGCTGCTAGCCAGGACAAGCTCACACAGGCCACAGCAGTAATCGGTAAGAACACCAACGCAGTGCTGCCCGCAGGGCATGCCCAGCAGTGTTTAGCTGCACCGTTGCTCTGGGTAGGAGACTTTTAGTGCTACTTCCACCTGTAGAAATGATTTCTGACTGTTGCAGGCAGGAGCCTCTGATTGCCAAGGCACAGGCCATGAGCCAGCACGCTAGCAGCTGGAGGGGTAGGGAGGAAGGGGAGAGTTAGGGCTTCCACCCCACCCCTGGGTTCTGCCTGCTTCCATACCCCTGCCCCAGCGATTTCTCCAAACAGACAGGGGTCAGGATGCTAAGCAGCCAAAAGCTGATGGATGTTCACTAGAGCAACCAGGAAGGAAAGGCAGCAGAGGAATCAGAAGTGCAGTCTCATACGACAAGAGAGAGCAGTTTTCACGTGATCACCAGTGGCAAACAACCAGGGATGCCAAAGAGGATGCGGGCAAACGGTTCCCGGAACAGGCTACTGTGGTCACCTTGAAGAGGAAACAAGCCAGACTTTAAGAAAAAAGAGGAGAGAGACAAGAGTGAAGTGACAACATGGAGGCTACATATAAACATATAAACTATTCTTGTGTGTGTGTGTGTGTGTGTGTGTGTGTGTGTGTGTGTGTGTAAAGATGGAAGGAAAGATAAACAAGAAAGGTAGTTGTAGAACAGGGGATATTTGAGCATATTTCAGACCACTATGAAGAAATCTGTAAAGAGGGTGATTGAAAATTCCAGAAAAAATACAAGAGTCAAATAAGATCCTAGAGGATGTGGGAGGGGTTGGGATTGAAGACAAGCTGGTGGTGATGGAGGGAGGTGGTTAGAAGAGAGAATGGAAACAGGGACAAGCAAATCTTGGTGCAGTTCCTTTACTTCAAGTTAACATTTATGATGTGTCTATCGTTAAGTTAAGTGTCATTCTGGGCATTGTGGCTACAGAATATTGGGAAGGCAAGCCATGACCTCAAGAAGCGGATAAGCTACCCACATTAAATGAGCCGTTATGTTCATTCAATGTTAAATATGCTGTAACTTTAATAGTTTTAACTGCAAATATCAATGAAAACAAGCTGGAATTTAATAGGGTCAAACAAGATACAAATTGCTAGAGGAATTCAGGGCAGGAAGCAGACACTTCCAGCTGGGAAGGTTTCAAGGAGGAAGTTGGCTCCTAAAGAATAAGTACACACAGCAGGAACGATGAGCATTTGGTGGGTCTGCCAGGCCAAAAAAAAAGGGGGGTCTACACCATAGCACACAAAAAACTGGATGTCAGAGTAAACATTTACCAATTATGAGGCTTCCCAGCTTCTGAATTTCTTATTTGAGGTTCCTTCACCTTACAGACAGAGCTGTCACTCTAAAGCTGGAAGTCCAGAGCCTCATTTTCCCTGCCACCTTTATGGCCACCTCTAGGGCAGAGGAGCATGGATTCATCAGTTAGGCAAACTTGCCTCTGAGCTCAGCAATGGCACTGCACTTGACTTTGTGGCATAATTTTTCTTGTTTCCTCTCCACTGTCTAGATTGATTCCCAGAGCCTGGTTCTCCAGCCTTCCTAGCAAGTCCACAAGCTATCTGAAGTCTTTTAAAGAAATTTCTTTTCTTTTAAAAGTAGCTATATTTTCTTGGGGCACCTGGGTGGCTCAGTCGGTTAAGCGTCCAACTTTGGCTCAGGTCATGATCTTGCGGTTTGTGGGTTCGAACCCCGCACCGGGCTCTGTGTTGACAGCTCGGAGCCTGGAGCCTGCTTTGGATTCTGTCTCTGTCTCTCTCTGCCCCCCTGCCCCGCTCATGCTCTGTCACTCTCTCAAATATATATAAAACATTAAAAAAAAGTAGCTATATTTTCTTTATGTTGCTTGCAAGCAAGAATCCTAATAAACAGCTATGATAATCCTGACTAATATTGATATGATCATGAAAAAGCTCATAACCTAGATTAAATGAAGAATGGGGTGGGGTGACATATTAGCCTAGGTTATGTCAGGAAAACAGAAAGCTCTCTAGGCACAAGTAAAAGGGGATTTTATTTAAAAAAATACTGGATTATACAATCTCTTATGGTCCAGCAGAACAAAGGAGAGAAAAGACACTGCTAGAATTTATGAAATTTAGAAATGCATACATTGTAGAAACCACCACTGAGGATGTCAGCACTCAAGTAGATGGTTCACAGGAGGATGTATGCCTGGAAATCCTGGCAAGGCTGCCTAGATGTCTGCTATCTGCAGATGCTCATATGCTTGTCTGGAGCAGCAGCTGAAGAAAAATGGCTTCTCCTCTTCTATGTGCAAATCTCAACCCAGTGCCTCTCACAGGATTCTGAATTGAAACTCCACAGGGAGTCTGAGAAATGTAATTTTCAAATTTCCAGTACTGCCATGAAGGAGAGCATTTAGAAGGATGGTCATTGGGAGGATGGGAGCTAAGTGTCCCTGCTGTGAAGGTTCAAATGCCTAAGTGCAAGTCTTTTATCCCTTTGAGATTTGGAACTCTCCTACTCTCCTATATCCGTCAAGCCAGTAATCTCATTGAGACTTCCAGGACTCTGATCCCTCGATTTTCTTCAGTCTGTCAGGTCCCTCCACCTTTCTTGCAATCTTTGATTCCCTTGCCGCCTTGTCCACCTTGTCTTTGAATCCCTTGTCCGTCTTGTCCATCACTGTCTCTCTATACAGTATAAAATTCCAAAACTGTACCAGCTCCCATTCCCCACAGCTATTGCTTAAAGCTTAATAATAGTCCTATCAGGTCTGACCATTACCTGTTTTCTCTCCACCCTCCACATACTCTAAGCAATGGCCTTGTCTCCTACTTCACAGAGAAAATAAATAATGTGAACTTGGAATCTCCGCTGCCTATTCTTCCTCCTCCCCACATAAAGCCTCCATACTGTTTGCACCTTATTCCAATTCTTACCACTCTCCTCCCCCTGTAGCGGAGGCAACCTCCTGCTGCTGAACTTCCCCCCTGTGCTCTAGATCCTTTGGGGTTTTGTCATCCTTATTATCTCTCTTGCCTAAATGCCTCAAATTCTCTTTCCTGCCTCATTCCCCTCACCATATAAAAATGCTCAATTCTCACCCTACACTTGGCCATTTATTTACTTTTCTTTCTGCTTTTATCCATAGGCAAGATACCTGGCTTCCTGCGACAGTAGTTCTCTGCCCTCAGACTCCATCTCCACTAACTAGCCTCATGCCAGGAGACATTATTGCATGTTATTTAAGAGCTCAGCTTTTAAAATGCTCAACATGGCTCATATTTTCCTAGGGCCACTCAACTGTGTGACCTGGTACAAGTCACTTAGATTCTACAAGTCTCTAATTATTGTCTTAAATTAGAGGCAATCATAACTTCTTCTCGGGATTGTCTGAGAAGTTCTTCATTAGCACAGTGTCTGGTATATACTGAGTGTGCGTTTAATGTCACCTGTTGTCACTTACTCCCTGAACTTCTGTGATCTGGCTGCCCCTCTTCCACTGTTGACACTGCCTCAGCAAAGCCTCCAGCGACCAGGTTGTTAAGAGTGATGAACATTTTCCCATTGTTTTAAGATAATATTTTCTTTAATCTGTTCAAGGTGTCCCACTCTATTGACCCCTCCCTCTTAATTTAATCCCAATTTCCAAAGTGGGGCACACAAGATGATTCACTTAGGTGATAGAAGCAAACATCACAACTTTTATTGTTTATAAAATGCATCATATTTCCTTCTGTGCATCATATGCATAGAAAGACATTGCCAATTAAATATTGGCAAAACACAACTGTTTTGTTATTTTGAAGTTCAGTTAATATTTATTACAAGAACTCTTTTAGATTTAAACTTAAGCATTTATTTAAACTTACAAATAATGGCAATATGATTTGTTGTGACTGAATTCATGTATGTATAGACAGTGATGTCATTTCAGCTCCCTGATAGATATTAAAATGGGGTGGGAGAAATATGCATCTTATTTTATGTACATATATGTATATGTATGTGTGTGTGTGTGTGTCTGTGTGTGTGTGTGTGCAATGGAATATTATTCAGCCACAAAAAAGAATGAAATCTTGCCATTTGCAACAACATAGATGGAGCTAGAGAATATAATGCTAAGTGAAATAAGTCAATCAGAGAAAGACAAATACCTTATGATCTCATGCATATGTGGAATTTAAGAAACAAAACAAATGAGCAAAGGGAAAAAAAGAGAGAGAGAGACAGAGAGACAGAGAGAGACAAATCAAGAAAAAGACTCTTCATTATTGAGAACAAACTAGTGGTTGCCAGAGGGGAGGTAGGTGGGGGGTGGATTAAATAGGTGATGGGTATTAGGAAGTGCACTTGTCATTTTGAGCACCAGAAGTGTTGAAACACTATATGGTACACTTGAAACAAATATATGTTAACTGATTGGAATTAAAATAAAAACTTAAGAAGACAAAATAAAATGAAATGTCAATATTATGTTGATAATTGTGGAAACTAGATGATAGCTATGTGCAGGTTCATTATCCTATTCTTTCTATTTTTGAGTATGTTTAAATTTTTCCATAATAGGTTTTTAAAAGTCGAAACAAAAGGGCACCTGACTGGCTCAGTTGGTGGAGCTTGCAACTCTTGATTTCAGGGTTGTGAGTCTGAGCCCCACATTGGGTGCAGAGATTTCTTAAAAAAAGAATAACTTTCGCTCAGGCTCACGGTGCCAGCAGTATGGGCAAGTGTCGCGGTCTTCATACTGCCAGGAAGCTCCACAGCCACCGACAAGATCAGAAGTGGCATGATAAACACTGCAAGAAAGCCCATTTCAGCACAGCCCTGAAGGCCAGCCCTTTCGGAGGCGCTTCCCATGCAAAGGGAATTGTGCTGGAAATAACAGAGGTTGAAGCCAAACAGCCAAATTCTGCCACATCAGGAAGTGTGTCAGAGTCCAGCTGATCAAAAAGGGAAAAAATCACAGCCTTTGTACCCAGTGATGGCTGCTTGAATTTTACTGAGGAAAATCATGAGGTTCCAGTTGCTGGATTTGGTCACAAAGGTCATGCTATGAGTAACATTCCTGGAGCTTGCTTTAAGGTTGTCAAAGTAACCAGTGTCTCTCTTTGGGCCTTATACTAAGGCAAGAGGGAAAAACAAAGAACGTAAGTTTGATGGTGACAAATATGACAAAAATAAGTTTTCATATGCCAAAAAACCATAATAATAAAATAAAATGCATTTTTTAAAAGGCAAAAAAAGAAAATATGCATCTTCTGCTAAGTAAAACTTTAAGAAATTAAGTTTTACTAATAGTTATTACATGAGTTAAAATATTACACGTAATAATCCGTAAGTAAATATACATATATGGGAATCATTCAAAAAATTACTGATTGAATACACAATTTAAAAGGTTTGGGAACTGGGGCTCCTGGGTGGCTTAGTTGGTCAAGCATCTGACTCTTGATTTCAGTTCAGGTCATGGTCTCAGGGTTTGTGAGTTCGAATCCCGTATCAGACTCTGAGCTCACAGCATGGACCTGCTTGGGACTCTCTCTCTCTCTCTCTCTCTCTCAAAATAAATAAATAAACTTAAAAAAAAAAGGTTTGGAAACCACTGACTTAAACCATCTCCCTGTAAGTAATATTTTCTCATTGTTTCCCTCCTCTACTTTTTCTTCTTGACTGTCTTCACGCCTCCTTTCTCTCCTCTTGCCCTGTACTCCTCCTTCCATGTTAGTATTCCCTACAGTTGTTCATTGTTAAGCCATTCCTCTAATTGTATCTACTCCCTGTACACTGAAGACTCTCAAACCTCTGGTTCCAACATAGATCCGTCCTGAGTTCCAGACTTAAAGGATTAGTAAATTTCTCCAAGTCCATACCATGGATCTCAAATCCATCAAATCTAAAAGCATATTTGTCTACTCCTTAAATCTGCCCCCTCCTCCTGTCTTCCTTATCACAGCACGTGGCAACATCTTTTTCCAGTCACCCACTTCAGAAGCCTGGAATTTATTCTTTCAACTCCCACTTCCAAATAGCTCAAGAATATGTCACCTGCTCTCTTTCTCCACGGTTACTACTCTAATTTAGGCTCTGGCTGCAACAGAAAATATGCTGCATTAAAAGTCAATAGCTCCATCTACAATGTAAAATTAAAATGAAAAAATAATTTGCATCACTAGTTTATCATGCTAGAGTTACTGAGATCATCAAAATTGTCCAAAACAAAGACATCTGCTGTTGGAGGGTATGCGCCAGGACTCAACACAGTATTGTTTTAAGCCAATAATTATCTGGGATGTGGAATTGATTTTTTTTATCCCATAATTTGGTGTCTAGTGACTTAAGTATCTAGCTGTTAGAGAAAATCCCATTACCATTTGGCAAACAATTTCAGACTGGATTGATTAGCCATGAAATGAATGCAAGTGATTTGCACAGCTTAAATATGCACTTAATAGTTTAAATATGAGATGACATTGACAGCTTTCCAAATACTACTGATTCTATTAGAGCAATTCACTAACATATATCAATATAATCCTTACATACTACCATTCCTATCCCATTTTTTTCTTTATACCTTTAGAATTTCCCATTTTTACGTTGACTATATTCATAAATTCTTCATTCTGACACCTTTCAGGGGCAAGGAGCTGCAGCAAACACAAGTTAAGTTACAAGGACCATCGCAGCTTTATCGCTGACTTTATTCTCTGTAAATGCAAACATTTACAATTTAAGTGGAGCCAAGTTTGGTTGGAAAGTACAAAACCCTATACAACAGTATACAGTTTGAAGAGAAATGCAAAGAATCGCAATTGTACATGGAACGACAGGCATTAAGTGAGAAGTTTCTTTAGAGTAATTGGGAGGGTCTAACTGTACCACAAATAACAATTATATCTCTAACCCGTTCAATAGCAGCTTATTATATTCTGTCTCCCTGTGTGAGCTGCCTTATCTCTTATCTCCTTTGTCCCCATCATTATTGTCCTAGTTAACACTCTCCTGTCTCTTGCCTAGACTTTCCTAACAGCTTGTCCAGTCTTACCAACTTGGCATTTGTCCACAGCTGCCAGAGTCATCTTACCATCTTTTCAAAATGTAAACCTGATTTTATCTCTTTTGATGTTGCTTTTGGCCAAACCCTTTCAGTAGTCTGCAGTGCACAGAGGATAAAGTCCAAGCTCCTGAATGTTACACAGAACACCTTTTTTTTTTTTTTTTTTGATATGGTTCCGCCTTACCATCCAGTATCACCTTTGGCTGCTTTTGCAGACAGACCTTGCTCTACTCCTGGGTATCCACTCTAGTTCCCAAATGTACTGTACTGTGTCTCACTACTGGAAGGCTCTTCAGCCCATTCTCTTATGACAGCTTCTATCAGTGCCCAGTATCAAATACTATGCCATGGCCTCCTAACTCTGGAAAATCTTCATTACCTACCCATGCAAAATTAACTGCTCCCCCTTTAAAGCCAGGACCCCGGCATTAACATGTCTCTATCTTGATCAAATCATAAACGCTTCTTTACATGTCTCATTTTCCATTAGGCTCAGAGCTCCTTGAAGAAATGTACCATATCTTGTCCATTTTTTTATATCTTCAATACTGACTTTAGTACCTAATAACCATAATCATAATAAATATCAGTTATTGCACAGTAGTACGGCTTCCAGTGCTAATCTCAATGCTTCCCTCATTTCTCAGTATACCTTTATGAAGTAGGTATTATTACTAGCCCCATAAGAAAAGTAAAACACAAGGTAAGTGCTTAATACATGTGAATTAATATTATTGCTTTAAAAAAATTAATGTAGCCATATCACCATTACTCCTAAGAGTTCCCAGATATTGTTACAACCGGAAGTTGATACCTTGGTGCAGGTAAAGTGTGTGCAATGGCATGAGTATAGCTATTTGGTTGGAGGAGACATAGGTTGCCTGGCATTCTAAATTCAACTCCATGTATACAGACCTTCAAATTTAACTGCTTTGTTTTAGTTTTTACTTTTGTGTTCTTATGTTATACTGACATTGTAAATCGTTTTCCCATTCCCTGATCTCATTTATACCTAACCATCAAGTACAGAAATAGTTGGTACTAGTATTACTTCTATGTGTCCTTAAAATGTCAGATATGGAAATGAAGCTGCCAAGTCTGGGAAGAAAAAAATGCCCACCTCAATACCACTAAGTGGGCAGTTCTTGTGCTAACTTATTATTTATCTGGCTTAAGTTCTCTCTCCTGCAAGTCACACTACTAAGACAGATTTGAGAGTTATCCTAGATTGTAAGAAATAGTTTTTCTATGGAACTACAGTTTTGTAATTCTTTAACTGATATGGGTTATTTCCAGAAAACATTTTCATGTTAACAACGCCAATATGCTGAGTTCGAATGCATAATAAATGGTGGAATTTGGGACTGGGTGTGAGGTGAGAGGCTAAGGTATTTGTAGCCCAAGGATTGGTGCCAAATCACAGTTTATAACAACTACCTACTGATCACCATGAAGCCAGTGAGGTAGAGAATTGTTACAAACACATCTTTAGTTTCCAGACTAATTCATCGGAGACATCTACAACCCAAACTGAAAATCACAGAAGGATGAGTTCTGTAAATTTATGCGTCTGTTCTTTTCGACTCTCCTGCTTCGTCTTGCTCCTGGATACTGCACCCTGTTGAATTCTTACTAACTCTTTGTATATGTCATTTCCAGATCCCTAAGAAAGAGGATCTAATTAGCTCCACAAATCACCATAATCCCTGTTAAGCAACCTCTCACATCAGGCCCACTGACAGGGCTCTATGCAGATCCCCTCCAATGCTGTGTTATGTAAGTGTACTTCAGTCTTGGAGTGCTTTCACTCTCAACAACCAGCAACTGCATCTCACAATCAACAGGCTGCCCTCAGATTGCATGAGGCCAGTTTCTTCTGCATGCACAAAGAGTATATAGTGCCCGAAAACTTATATACCCAGGCTGGGCCCTTAATCAATGACTGATGAGTATGGGAGTATAAACATCCCAGCTCCCTCACCACTGCTAGGATTGCCTGTGAGGTGACCACCTCTCTTCAATCCTCTCTACAGAATTGTGACAGTTATCTTCTGTGGGGTTTTGTTTGACATCCCACCTCTGCCTGTCTTACTTTCCCTTCCCTGCCCCATGTCCCCACAACTCTACTTTTTCTCGGGAACACTTCATATCTCAAGAGTCCTGTGACAGCAAGACAAATTCTAGATTTATTTCTGGATTCTTTTCGCCAGAAAAATCAAATCATCCCAAGATCTGCTTCTGGAGAACCCAACTCAGAAAAGGCCATTTCATATTCTGCTAAGCCACCTAAAGATTGGCTGTCTTTGAGGCAAGAGCTCATCCTTGATCTAATCAGCTATGATCAGAGTTACAGGGTCATATGAACAGAGGATCATAACCTGTGCTTACCTTTTAACAGGGGCTTTGGCCATGAGCCATGGCAGCCTCTGTGAGTGTGAGAAGTAGAAGCAAAGCCAGAGATCTCTCCTGAGAGTACACTCATATTCATTTGGGTAATGCCTGCTAGGCATAAATATGGCAAGGTGATAACAAGTGAAGGCAACAGTAGCAAACTGTGTACGTCAAATCAAAGAACTCAAAGAGCTCTATACACCCAATGTGGAAATGATGATGTGTCATTTGCAATCATAAAGCAATATCTTAAAATATGTAAAGTAAAGATATAAGAAACAAACTTGGGAGTACAGTATCAATAGGGAAAATAAACCCACAGATACACATGCACACACACACACATACACACACACACCAAAGGCCCCAGAAATCAACTCTTTCCACTAAGAGCAATGTGAGGTTGAACCACATTTAAGAACCTTACGAGTATTTCCTTAGTTTTCTATTAACTCACAAGGGAAGTCTGAACGCCCATGAGGCAAAAACTGATTACAGCTATTTACAAGATAGGAAAGATACACCTTTATTTATGGTTGTATTGTTTTTAATTTTTGAATTGTTAGGTATCTATCTCTCACCTTGTAAATTGCATACAGCAACTTGTTAGATAATTTACAGACTATATTATTTTACTGTAAGAATAATAAAACACTAAAACATCCCTTAGACTCAATAACTACTTGACTCACACAGATGTCACAATATAACAGTACACTACAAAACAGGCATACAATGAATGAAATCACAGAACATATAAGGCACCTTCAAAGGAACTGGAAATAGAAATAGCCATAAACATTCTACCCAAACTTTTTTGTGGTAACCTCACAAAACACAGGGGTCCACACTCTATCCACAAAAGGGGGGGGGGGAGCCTCCGTGTCCTTTATTAAACAAATGAAGGTTTTAAGTTTTATTCTTGAATTGTCATCCATTGTTGCCTGACAGGATTCTTTTCTTTGCCTTAAAAGGAATTGTACCAGAGAGTAGGGAATGCAAACCATTAAGACTTGGTACCTGCGCCAGGGGGGGATGATAGCATGAACATAATTATAATACAAAGGAAAACCTATCAAGCACTCTCATTCAAAGTGAGGGATTGGGGTTGGCTTCAAGGAAGAAACTGTTTGAACTATACTACAGAGAACAATACAATTTCCAAAAGAAGAGGCAGGGAATAGGAAGCTCCAAGGACTTTTTGTTGTGATTGCCATTTTTCACTACTACAGGTTAAAGTAACCCCTGCAAGTCTTAGCATCTTTCTCTTTCACAGCTTCCTACTGTCTTTAAGAAGAGAAGCAAAGGGGGACGCCTGGGCGGCTCAGTCAGTTGAGCCTCCGACTTCAGCTCAGGTCATGATCTCACGGTCTGTGAGTTCAAGCCCTGCATCAGGCTCTGTGCTGACAGCTTAGAGCCTGGAGCCTGCTTCAGATTCTGTGTCTCCCTCTCTCTCTGACCCTCCCCCACTCATGCTCTGTCTCTCTCTGTCTCAGAAACAAACATTAAAAAAAAAATTTAAAAAAAAAAAAAAGAAGAGAAGCAAAGGGGAGCCTGGAAGGCTCAGTCTGGTTAAGTGTCTGACTTTGGCTCAGGTCATGATCTCACAGTTCATGGGTTTGAGCCCCGTGTCAGGCTCTGTGCTGACTCTCAGAACCTGGAGCCTGTTTCGGATTCTGTGTCTGCCCCTCTTCTGCTCATTCTCTGTCTCTCAAAAATAAATAAATGTTTTTTTAAAAAGTTGTTTTTTTTTTTATATATAAAAAAAGAAGAGAAGCAGAAAGCCCAATTGGATCTTTTTCTTATGCAGTAAATTGGCAAAACAACCTTGGAAAATAGTATACCATTATCTGTTAATATTTGATGCAGGGGTGCCTAGGTGGTTCAGGTAGTTGAGTGTCTGACCTTCGTTTGGGCCATGATCTCACAGCTCATGAGTTCAAGTCCCATATTGGGCTCTGTGCCGACAGCTCGGGGCCTGGAGCCTGCTTCAGATTCTGTGTCTCCCTCTCTTTCTGCCCCTTCCCTGCTGGCCACTCTGTCTTTCTCTCTCTCTCAAAAATAAATAATAAACATTAAATTTTTTTTTTAATTTGATGTATACATTCTCTGTGACCAAGCAATTCTAATTCTTAGAGTATACTCAAATGCATGCATTTGTACATTAGAATATTTGTTCAGTGATCAAAGTGCCTTATTTGTATTTGTCAAAAACTGTAAACATGATCAAATGGATAAATTGTGGTGTGCGGTGTGTTCATACAATAAGATATATATAGCAACAAAAATGAAAAAACACAGGCATGCACAACAATGTGAATAAATCTTAAAAGTATAACATCGAGCCAAAGAACTCAGATACAAAAGAATACACAGATCATGAATCCATCTGTATGTCGTTCAAAAACAGGCAACACTAAGGGGTCTACTTGTTAGAGGTCCAACTGTATGTAAAGCAAGGACATTATAACCATAAAAGTGCAAACAGTGGCTGTGTTTAGAGAGGATGAAGGGATGTGTGATAAAAAAGGGACACAGTCGGGGCTTTTGGAGTACTGGAAATGCTATATATTTTCTGCTTAGGAGGTGGTTACATAGATATTCACTTTGAAATTTTTTTACTACACATTTATGCTTTATAAGCTTTTTTCATATACATTGTAGTTCAAAATAAAAAATATATATATAAGATATCTCTACTATCAACAATACGACAGTATTCCTGGGGGACAAAAACATACATATGTGGAAAAATTATTAAAACAATACACAACATATAACCAAATACCAAAGATAAAAGGTACTACTATAGGAGGTGAAAGAGGATAGGCTTTGAAGAGTTAAAATCTTCACGGAAGAGAAAAGTCAGTCATGGTTGGAGGAAAAACATGAACAATACTCCATATTCAAATTTTTATTTGGACCCGTACATTAACTAATGGATGATAAGGTCAAATAGGTAATGTTGGGAATGACTTGGATCAGATTATTGAGACCCCTCCACATGATAACATGCCTACATGTGTTAATGAAAACATTAAATATCAATAGCTGCTATCTATTGGTTGCTCATTTTGTGCTAGGGAATTTAAGGCTTACAGTAATCTTAAGACTAAGTGTTGTTATTTATTCTTTTTTCAGTGAGAAAGCTGAGGCTCAAATTAAGTGTCTTGCCTAAGAACCCAGCTAGCAAGAGGTGGGGTAAGGACTCAAACCCACATGTCTGATTTCAAAACTCCTGATGGAAATAAGGGCCAACCTATCAAGAAGAGTACTCCTAGTACCCAGTTGTGGTCTCCACCATTTCCTACTAAAAAGAAGCAAACATCTATAGAGAAGTGGCTGATTCCAGGTCTGGAACAGAAAATGTACATGTGGAGACTGAAACATCTTGTCATTCCAGATCACAAGGAAACTGTGAAGACTTCTATGGTCATGTCTCCCCTGGCCAAAGTGGAGCATCAATATATATAATAAATGAAAGGGATTGAAAAGCACCAAATATTAATAAACCATAATTAAAAATTAAAATCTCATTGGTCACCTTCAGAGGATGTTATGAACCACCTCCTTATACTTCCAAAACTGATCAACAAAGGAAGAATCAAGTTTCTTACATGATCTGTAGTTCTGGGTAACCAACTAGTTGATAAGGAAAAGTTTCTCTTTAAAGAAGCAACCAACTAATAAATGAAGAAAAAATGATAGAATTAGAATAGCTTTACTTTCTAATGCTTAGTGATCCCAGGAATGATCAGCAATGGCTGATAACATCACCAAACAATGAGAAAGAAATATCACATTATGGGCCTCCAGACAGAAAAGCACAGCACATATGAAATAGTACCATCAAGAATAAATTGAATCTGAGTCTCATAAAGCCTACTATTAATTTATAAAAGCTACAAGGGATAATGGAACATGTGAACACAATAGTGATGCAATAATCAAAATTCAGACTGAGAAATTCTACAAACGAGCCAGTTTTTTCTCACACTATTACAAGGGGAAAAAGAACGAAAAGACAGGGTGCCTGGAGATTAAAAGATACTTAAGAGAAATCTCAACCTGTGTCAATGTAAAAACCGTATTTAGATTCTGACTCAAACACATGGTAAAAATAAAACAAAACAAAATTTATAAGATAACTGGGGAAATGTGAACACCGATTGGATATTTAACAGTATTAAGAAATTATTGTCAGTGTTTTTAAGTGAGATAATGTGTTGTGGTTATGTCTTTTATAAGATCTTATCTTTTAGAGATGCATATTGACATATTTACAGATGAAATATTTGATGTTCTGATATTTGCTTCAAAATAATCTGAAAGGAGTAGAGAGTGGGTCAAAATAGAGATGACACAAGACTGACCCTGTATTGGTAACTGTTGAAGAAGGTGATGGGACCTATAAATTCATTATACTATGTTCCCTACTCTGGGTGCAGTTTTTATATTCTATAGTAAAAAAATAAAAACAAAAAATTCAAACATGCTCAGAGTCTCTCTTACTCTGATTCATGGAGAGGGAGAGACTAAAAATGCCAGGAGGGGAAGATTATGGTCAGGAACACAGAAGAATTTATGTTAAGAAAAGGAGGTCTGGGGCACCTGGGTGGCTCAGTCAGTTATGTGTCTGAGTCTTGATTTCGGCTCAGGTCATAATCTCATGGTTTGTGGGATGGAGCCCCATGTGGGGCTCTGTACTGACAGCATGGAGCCTGCTTGGGATCTTCCCTGTCTCTGTCTCTGTCTCTCTCTCCTCACCCCTCTCAAAATAAATAAACTTAAGAAAAAAAGGTGGGGGGGGGGTGCTCACTTTTCCTCCAAAACTGAGATAAAGGTGAGTAACAGGAAATACAGAGACATGGTAGACTCACATTAGGGAGCCTCATTAGGTTTGCCTACCAGCAAAGAGGCACATTTTGCTCCCTGGAAGAAGTCTACAAGGACATGGAACTGGGTCCTAAAAAGTAAAAGTTTAAACCATCTGCATCATGGGGATATTAGTGAGTTGACAAAAGGTGAACAGATGGTACAGTACTACCTCTCAGTACTAAAAATAGCGTCATATCTCTCAGTACCTAAAATTTTTTTAGGATTCTCACCATTACACTTCAAAAATGTTTCTAAAAGTCAATCAGCCATCATTCTTAGCTTAACTAAGGTAGATATCTTAACCTTACCCTTAACTAACAAGTTAGGTGGTCCTGAGTTATGAGTCAGCTTTTGATGGAGACTTACATCACACTCTGACTTCCAAAGCTGGAAAACTTGACATTCACTACCTTCTGCTAAAGTCAGGAAAATAATTGTTCTAAAGTGTAAACCTGACCAGTTTCCCCGAGGAGCAAGGACTCCTGGGCTTTGATTATTTATCATTTGAACTATTGTTTTCTTGGAACAGATTTTGGCAACAGATTTAGTTATTCTGAGGAAAGAACTTCCAATCACATAAGTAAAAAGCAAACATATCACCCTAATTCTTGCCTCATTGACAAAACATAGTGAATGCATGCCGATATAAAAACCAAATCCTTCATCACATTTCCCACATCCATAAAGTCATCTGTACCATTAAAATTATTTCCTTATTTTCCAAAGAATGCACCATTGACAAAAATGATTCCTAGAGAATTCCCACCATGCTTGAGGTGTTACACTCCTGCTCAGAACACATTACTGATCTTTGCAACCACCAACTACACAAGTCTTACCAACACCAGCATCGTCTTAACCTATGACCCACTTTTTCATCATCACCTAGCACCTAAATTTTGCCACAACCACCCCCGCCTTCTATCAGAGGCAGGTAGCCAGCCCTAAGGTGTTCTCACTGATGTTTTGGGAGTCTTCCCATGAATCTCAAGGGTCCATATTGAACCTCACTTATGCTTTTTATATCCACAAAGGTCACTGAACCCTCTGAGCTCCAGTTTCCTCATCCAAAATGTGAGAGGGAAGATGATGGACTCCAAACTTCTCTGTGAACTCATAATTCCATAGTTTCTTGGTGTCTGTGAATGAGGCTAAGCTGAGTAAGTGAATAAGTCAGCCACTCTGGCTCCTTTCCAGTCCCATATGTCAATGTTCTGTAGACATACTGATAGAACATTTTCTTATCTGAGAATTCTACAGTTTAAAGCCTGGTGGGGGGAGTGCTGGGTGGCTCAGTAGTTTAAGCGCACAACTCTTGATTTCAGCTCATGGCATGATCTCATGGTTCGTGGGATGGAGTCCTGTTGTCAGGGACTGTGCTGACAGGGTGGAGCCTGCTTGGGATTCTCTCTCTCCCTCTCTCTCTCTGCCCCTCCCCTGCTCACACTCATGCATGATCTCTCTCTCTCTCTCTCTCAAAATAAATAAATAAACCTAAAAAAGAAGTCTGTGGGGTAAATTCAGTTTATTTTAACAAGAGGAGTTGTTTAATTTTGTTTTTTGTTTTTTAAGTGGATGAATTACAACCTTATATTGGCCCTTTGAGATCTATGTCCATGATTATATAGACCTCACGAGTTTAGTTATAACCAGAAATAAATGCAGATCTTTATTATCACAGTGTCATGGGAATTGTTTAAAATTTATTCTTAGACCAAGCCCTCACTTGGGCCTCCGGAGTCCTCCTTACTACACCGGGGACCATCTGTGGGCATCATCAAAACTGCAGTTTAAATGCATCCCACACTGGCTTTCTTTATGTCGCAACTCCTCATGCAGTTGAATATGCTCCATTTGTAGTTTTTTTGTGTTCACATCTCACTCTGTTTTGAATGTTGTCTCAGGTACAGTTCTTTCACATGTGGAATCAGTATCACCCAGGCCCAGTAAGGAGAACAAAATCCATAGCAGAAAAAATCAATAGAAATAGAAATAGAAATAGAAGAATAGAAATAGAAGAAAAAAAATCAATAGAAGAAATTTAATATAGGGAAATAACTAGTTACAGAGATGTTGAAAGACCTAAAAATAAGTGCCAATGAGGCTACCCAGAAAGTACCAATTACAAGAAGCTACTACTACCCCTGGGACCTGAGGAGCAGAGAAGGACAGTGTTATCTGAGTAAGAGCCCAGGCCACCCTGTGGGAGCTAGACCCTTGGAGAAAGAACCACTCAACTCTGCTGGAATCACAGCACAGTTGCCTGGTAGGAATTGGACCACAAAGAATGGGGCTTCCAGACAGGAACTGAAACCACAGAAGAGACATAGCCACTGCTTGGCATGCTCCCAAAGCAGAGAGGAGAGATAAATCTTGGATTCTCCCCACCCAAACTTCCATGTCCTATTCCCAGTTACTCCCATTGGCTGAACCTAACCAGAAGGCAAAGGGAGCCTGAGAATGCAAACTAGGCCCTGGAGATTCAAAGCAGGGGAGTGCAGGGAATGGATCTAAGAGAAAACAGGCAAATAAACAGGCTATACATGAACTGGAAAAGGAAATACAAATAACCAATAAACACAGGAAAATATGTTCAACTACATTAGTAATCAGAAAAATGCAACTTTAACCCACCCATAACTTTAACCCACCAAAAATGTTAATATGCCAAGTGTTGAAGATGTTCAGCAGCAGGAATGCAAACCTGGGAGTGCAAACTGGAAAGCATACAGGCATTGTCTAATAATGTTGATGCTGAACATACCCTGTGTTCCAGGAATGCCACTTCTAAGAATGCACTCTCAGGAAAACCTAGCCATGTGCACCAGGAGACATGTACAACAATGTTCACAGAAGCATCGCTAAATGCAGCAAATTACCCAGCTGGAACTTACTCCAATGTCCCCCAGCAAGAGAATGGATAAAGTATGTTTTATTCTTATAATGGAATATTGCATAAAATGAATAAATTATAGCTACACACATCAATACAGATGAATATCACAGGCATAATCTTTTTTATTTATTTTGAGGAGGGGCAAACAGGGGGAGGGGGAGGAGGAAGAGAAGAGAAGAATCCCAAGCAGGCTCCACTTGATCTCACAAACCATGAGATCATGACCTTAGCCAAAATCAAGACTTGGTTGCCTAAATGACTGAGGCACCCAGGTGCCCCTATCAGAGGCATAATTTTGAGCAAAAAAGATAAGTGCCAAAAAAACCTTGAACTGAATCTACTTACATAAAATCCTAAAACATGCACAGTTATATAGTCTGTTTAAGGCATGAACTATATATAAGGAAGCTGTAAAGAAAGGAATGAGAAACGACTCCAAAGAGGTGTTACCTCTGTCTGAGAATAAGGTGGACGTGATCAGTAGGAAGCCCACAATCCTAGCTACTCTTTTTCAGGTATGATGCATTTTATAATTAAAAACTTCACTTTGGAGATACCAAAAGCTCATGTCCCACTTCCTAATTGTAACTAAGAATAAAATAATATGAATACTCTCATATATTCATGCAAGTTCTATAGTTAGATTTCCATCTTGGTATCCTCATTTATGGCTATTGACCTTGGCCTAGTTATCAATCTTGTCTATGTTGTCTCAGTTTCCACATTTGTAAAATAAGGATAATAATAGTTCCTTCATAGAATGACTATCAAATAAAAGAGCACATTGGAAACTGTCAGCACGATGGCCTGGCACCCAGTGGGTGGCAGATGTCTGTGATTTTGCTCACATCATTCCCTCAGCAATGGAGTATCCTCCCACCACCTCTATCTACTGAATTTTACTCATCGAAGGACATTCAGGTTGGTGCCTGAAGACCCTCACCCACCCACCACAGTTGATTTCTCCCTTTTTTAAATGCCCAGACCTCCTGTTGCCTGCACTAGGCATTTGCCATATATGTATTTATTTATTCATCCAGCAAATTAGGAGATATTTACCAGGTATTTATTTATTCATTCATCCTTTATGAGGCACTTACCATATATTTGTTCAGGCATTCATCCAGCAAATCGTGGGCCAGGTGCCAGGAACAAAGATGTGTCTAAATAGACAGAGTCACCGCCGTCAGGGGTCCGGCAGCCTAGAAAGGGAGACAGACATTCAGCAAGTGAGCAAGTGCATAATTGTTTAATCCAGCTATGCTAAGTGCTATCAAGACAAAGTGTGGGATGTACTCTGAACCAATCACAGAGGAAGTTGACCTAGACTGCAGAGTCAAGAAAGATTTCTTTGAACAAGTGACATTCAAGGTAAGACTTGAAGGATACACTGCTTTCTACTGTCACCATAGACAATAAATAGTTATTTAAGACATATAACCTAGGTGGAGTATCAGTACACATGTAACTGCAGAGCTTAATTTATAACTTGTAACTGTAAAACGTAATTTATAAGTTAGGTACACTAAGAGATTAATAATAGTAACTAATAAAAAACAATTATAACAATATACTGCAATAAAGTATGTGAATGTGGTTTCTCTTCTTTCTCTCTTTCTTCAAAATATTGTACTATACTCATCGTCCTATTGATAATGTGAGATTGTAAAATGCCTACATATGAGATGAAATGAGCCAAATGATGTAGTGATGTAGATTTAGGTTACTATTGACCTCCTGACCACACATCAGAAAAAGCATCATCCGCACTGTGGTTGACTGAGGGTAACTGAAACCACAGAAAGCAAAACCACAGATAAGGGGGGATTACTCAAACAGCAAGAGGCACTACGTGTTAAATATGAAGTGAACAGAATGCATATTATCCAGATGTTTGGAATCCCCAAGGGTTAGTGTCCTTCTTAGAAACGTTTTATATAAAATGTGAGATTTGAGCACGGCCTTAACTGGAAGGGTAGAACTAAACCAAGGGAGAAGGAAAAGAAGCATTCTACATTGGAGAAAATATGGATATATGGGCAGAGATAGGAAAAGGCAAGACAGATTCAGACAGGTTGACTGAACCAAGGAATGACATAGGAAGGTAAATAAACATAAAGGGTCAGATCATAGAGGGGCTTGCTTTATCCTAGATGAGTTTTCCTTTTGTATCACAGGCTTCTTTGAGACTCTCAGGAAAGCCCTGGACCTCTTCTGCTCTTTCTCAAAAAAAAAAAAAATTTTTTTTAAAGTGCATTCATAAAACTGTATATAATTTCAGGCATTCACAATCCTCCTGAACTCCCACTTAGCACTGAAAGGATGTGAGCAGAAGAAAGGTCATATGTTCCAAACAGTGTTTAAGATTCCTTTGCCTAAGAGGACAATTGTTGGCAGGGAGGTCAACTGAGAAACTACTGCAACATAATGCAAGCAAGAGCTCATATGGCCCTATGCTAAGGTGTGGCTCTAGGAATTCATGTAGTAAGTAAACTATTTTTTTTTTTTTTGAGAGCTTACACTGGATCGGGACTGTGCTCAGTGTAGGAAGGTAATAATGAGAAGATAAGAGCACAACTGTCAAGTAGCTCCAAGTTGGGCAGGATCAGAAAGGCAAGCAACCACAAATGCAGAGGGAATCAGGGCAGTAGCAGATAGTCTTACTCAGAACCTTCCATTGCCCAGTTCTAGAGAATCAAGTCAAAGTCTTTGACATCATATTCAAGGCACTTCACGAAACTTCCACAAGTTACTTCTCTGCTGTCATTTTTCACTTAGGCCTCCACCACAACTACTTTTAACACACACACACACACACACACACACACACGCACGCGCGCGCGCACCCGGAAGGGCGGTCATACTGGACTGCTGTCCTCTGCCCCTGCTTTGCAATTTTCCTGCCATTCTGTTACTATTTTTCCCCAACCAGCTATGCATGGTCAAATTACTACCCACTACCCAAGACCCAGGTTGAGGTGCTGTCTTCCTTGAAGCTTTGTCCAGTCTCCCCATTCATTCTGCCCTAAGTTAACTGTGTGTGCCTCAGTCTCCCCTAGTACTCAGTAAGCTTGAGCCCGCAGGGATGTTGTCTCTTTATCTTATCCTGGGAGGAGCCCCTCCCCATAATAGCAAGTGCTTAATATATTTACTGAACTGAAGGCCCCAAGTCGGGGGAGAGACCTGAGTCAAGGTTAGGAGTCATCAGCAAAGCCTTGGCAGTTAGAATCAGGAGAGGCAACCTAGATGTTCTTCTCCTCCTGGAAGCATTCACTCTCAGAGGACAGGAATGAAGGTGTTTCTGGGTACACACCATGTGCTTTTATGGGGTTTAAGAATATAGGACATTCACATCCAGGCAACTTAGGTCAGCCTATTTATAATGATTGCAGTTCCCACAGGGAGAGGATAAATATTATTCTCACATTGCTGGTTTGGGGTGCACACTTCCCATTTCCACTGGATTATTATTATTAATTTTTAAGAGAAGAGCTTACTTGCAAAGGTCAGATGGTTATAAGGCCTAAATCGTTGAAAGTATTGATTGTAGGTTCACTCAAATAGCTCTTGCTTTTTCATTCTTTAACAATTGCAGGTGAAACTGCAGAGTGCGATTACCTTGCCTTTGTTTGCACTATCCGAAAACACAAGACGCAACTAAGGACACCTGAATTCCTTGGCTTGCTAGCAGCAGCAACACTACGGATGCAGACTTCCGCCTTGGGGTGCCTCTCCAGCCTAGCCCGCAGTCAAGAGGTCCTCCCAGACAGGTGCGCTAGGCAGAGAACAAAGTCCTAAACGAACCCAACCCACACACCAGGAAGTTGCCAAGTCCCGGCAACTGCCGCGTCTCCTCAACTTTACTGAAGAAGAGTGGGGGCCAGGACCCCCAAGCCCGGTGGTCGGAGAGACACTCTGCAGTCTAGCTCCGCGCTCACTTCCCGTCTCCTGGCGGGTCGGTCCTCTAGAAGGTGCGCGTTAACTTCGTCTTCCCGCCAAAGAGTCCACTCACTTGCCCCGCCCCACCCTGCCTGATTGGCCGAGGGCGGAGGGGGCGGGGCCGGGATTCCCCGGAGGCTCTAGGCAAAAGCGCCGGCCCGGCCCCGCTGGGCGCAGCGGGAGGGGTGGGTCCCGCGTGCGCCCGAGGACCCGGTTGGACTGCTGGGGCCGGCTCAGGATGAGGACGCGCTGGGCGACCCTTCGCCGCGCGGCGGGGCTCCTCTTGCTACTTCTCAGGTGCTGCGTACTGGCGGAGCCCTCTGGCCGCGCAGGTAACCGCGGGCGGGCCAGGTCGGCGGCGACTAGGGCCCTCGAAGTTGGGGTTAGGGCGGCGCCCCGGGTCTCGTCACCTCTGCTTTCCTCGGGGGTCTGGAGCCGAACACGTGAGCCGAAGGGGAATTCTGGGGTAGGAGGAGCTCCCTGGCCCTCGGGCGCCTGGAGGATGGAGGGGTGGCGGCGGGGGGTGGGGGGGGCAGGGCCTTTCTGGTGCTGAGACAGAACAGTCCACCTTAGGGAAGGCGCATGACCTTTTCTGTGCGGTCCCCCGCCCCTTCCTCGTCCTGAAGCCTCCAAAATCTTGCCTCCCTTAGAGTAAAGGGCTCTTCAGCAACCCCCACACCCCATCCAGCGGGTCTCGCCCCTCCTTCGCCTCCTGGTCACCTTGGCCACTCAGTGTCTAGAGGAACTTTCTACCCCTAGCGCCCAGAATGATTAATGATGCCCCAACTTAGCTACACGTCCGCCAACGTGCACGTCCAAAAGGAAGTCATCATGTCTTCTAAAGTGACAATGATCATAACTTCTTTATGATGCCCTCCCCTAAAGCCTTGAGCGGCGATCTTTTCCCCTAACTGCCTTATCAGCTCCAAAACACCCCTGCGAGGCTGACGGTGCCACGTTGAAGCGCAGGTGGCTTGTCCAGAGACCTTCCTGCCTCTAACTGCGGAAGCAGGACCAGAAATAGACTCCCTTCGCTGATGCTCTGGGTAGTGCCAGCCTCACCATGCCCCCTGGCAGCAATCGGAGTTTGCTTTTACTTTCTTTTTGCCTTGGCAAAAGATGCCCCCGAGGACTTTCTTAGTCGGGCTGCATAGCGAGTGGTCAGTGGGCCGTCACCACCTACCACTTCTGTTCACTTTTCCTGTATGAGGAAGTAAAAGATGGGTAAGAACTTTTTTGAAAACCGTAGGCTGCTTGTGGTTCTTATTTTCCTGTAAGAGCTAAACTAAGTTACTGCCAGATTTAGACTTTTTACAGAGCATGATGTGAAGAAGCTTCCCAGAGTGTGAGTGACATCACCCTATCTACAACAAGGACCTTTTAGTGAATGCTGATCTGATTCACACTTCTCCATTCTCCTTTGACCCTCCCTGTTGGAAACTGCCAAAAGTCCTTTACTGGCTGTGAGAATTCTATTCCACCTGCCCACAATCCAGGTAGAAATATTTCACTACCACAACTAACCACAGTCAAAACACCCTGACCTTTCTGTCACCGAAGACTTGGTTTCCATCTACTTCTGCTTTAGTCTTATCTGTTTTTGTCTCCCCCACAGAACTCAAGATTTCCTTAATTTTTGCAATCTCTGCAATCCCTGGCCTTTCTCATCACCCCAAAGCAAAGAGCATCAGCTTAACTCCATTCTTCCTGCACTAGGTCCTGACAGGTATTTGATTTCCTGACTCCTTCTTCACCCTTAGTAGCTGCTCTGGTCTGTTTACTACACCCTCAGACCAGACTTGTGGTCCCATTAAGGGAAGCACTGGAATTTTGAAACCCTAGCCATTTGAGTAATTTGTTTGGCAGTGTGTCAGCTTCACGATGCTGGTAATGGCATGCACTCTGTCACATGTATGCCGTTAGGTTTGTGCAGGAGGCCTGTGTTGCTCAGGTGCTGAAACACCTAATTTCAACACCTAGTAGTTGCTCTGTGCCCTTGGGGAAATCCCAATTGCTTGGTTTACTTTTTGGCCTTCTGGGAGAGCTAATAGCTTGAAGTAAACCAATCCTTCTAGGACTCCTGAGGTTCTCACCAGCCCATAACACCCAATCTGAATGCCATGACTTCCTGACTCCTAGTAGATTGTCATGGACCCAAGGTCACTTCAGGACCTGTTTTTGAACTGACAAACCCAAACTTCTGATTCTCTCCTACTCCACATGTATGATCTGTGTACATGGTGGTGACTCCATGAAATTCTTAACACTGTGGGCTCTAGAAGTTCCCCTGAAACTAAAAATACTGCAATCTTCATCTTCTTGCCTCTATCTCCGTCTCCATTTGTCTGTGATTATAAAATGTTGATGTCCAACTTCTCTTTGGAATGTGGAGACCTCTTTTGTTTAGGTAAGACAAGAATTACCTAATGATTAGGCAATAGGAGATAGTTTTCCTTTGATGAATGTGGAATACTAAAAACTCGTTTTCAATATATGATAATACTACTTAGCCATTTCCTCTCAGATACCACTAGAATATTTCTATGAAATGAAGCATATAAAAATGCTACTAGGGATGATGAGGCTTATTTTCATCAACCTCTGCCTTTTAGACTTGCCCAAATATTGTATGTGGAAGTAAACATTAAAATTCCATTTAGGATATATTATAAGATAACATAAATAAGATGCAACATAAGGTTGTCAATAAAGAATCTTTTATAAGTTGCTGTGTAATTACCTTTCCAAAGTGTAATATATTTCTGAAATATTTTATTTACCCTTAACACATTTTATAAATAAGGAATTATTTTCACACTTCCTCAGTCCTTCCCACCCTTCAGCTCTCTCTACCATCCCGATAGGGTCACAAGACTGAGGCAGACTGAACTGCTTCTGCGAAGGGTAAGGAATGATATGGGGAAACATCATAAAAAGACGACTCTCCCTACCTTATATATTATGTATGAATGCTTACACATACATTATGTATGAAGGCTAATGGCAAGTTTCCTTAAATCATATCAATAATTAATGTATGTGCTAAGGGAACACTATGGATGTCAAACATTGATTGTAAATAGTTAAAAGACAGATTTAAAATGAGGCAAGTATTTATGATCATAGATGTTACAATTAGGTAAGAAGCTTGGCAACTCCTCTTTTACATAGCTTTTCCATGCCATTCCATACCTCTCCTGTAGTCTTTCAGAGTTCCTACAAACTTCTTCAGTCTATGGGTGTCCCAGAAGTAAAACATATAGTAAATGGGAAAGGGTAATTTTTTTTTTTCACTTCCAAAGAGTATTTATAAAGCATCACTGTTACCTAAGTGCACATACCTGATGCTAATGGGATTAGGATGACCTAAAATGCTACTAGCATTAGCATGACATAATAAAGTTGTGGACATCTGTTTAAGAACAATACACAATGAACTTGGCAAAGACCAGTAAAACCTGAAAGGCTAGGAAAACTTATCTTGTGGAAGCATAGGATATTAGTACTGAAAGTGGCTAAGGTATCTTAAACTTCTCTGCTTTCATCTACATTTGGAGATACGAAGACCCTGGGGAGATTAAGTGACTTCCCCAACGTCTCTACCAGCTAACTGGTAGTGGAGGTAGGTCTTCAACCTAGCACCCCTAACTCGTATTCCACTGCTTGTGCCACTATACTAAGAGCTATAGCTAATCTATTGGATTCTGCAAAGGCAACTTGAAAGAACTTTGAAACACTGCAAAGATAGCAAAACTCCTGCTGGCCCAGCTCATCTATCTGGGATCAAAGGGCACAGAGCAGAGTGCCCACGAAAGAAGGCAGTGAGACCACAGGGCAACAGAGGGAAATGTTCCAGCAAGGGAGGTGGCAGCCTATTCTCCTGTAGAAGCAGTCTTCTTTTTTTTCTCCAGTAACTCCTAATACTTTGGAATATGAGATTTATCTTGGAGAAGTGAGAGAATAGTTTGGGAAAAAAGTACCTCATGGGTCTGCGTTGATATTGAATATGTAGGAGAAGCACACTGGAGAAATTGTGAGCGATAATCTTCTAAGACAGTATGTTTTCCTCTTTTTGTTAACTATCCTCCCAAATGGTGTCCATAAAGCAGAGAATGGCAAAGAAATGTCCAAGAAGGAAGGGTGAGGGATGGAAGTTGCTATGACCAAGACACCTAGCTGCAGCCTTACGTAATATTTTAAAATACAGAGTTGAAAGCAGAAGTAACTTAAAGTTTTACAGGATTTTGTAGTTGTTCCTATTCTTGTTGCTGCTGCTGCTATTTAAAGCAAAAAATTCTGTTCGAAGTTCAAGCTGAGATTTGACTTAATGGTATAGTTATTATTTATATGGTGAAATTTCCCCTCAAGTCCTTTGTATAAGAATTTTTAACTCTGAAAGCCTGTGAATTATTATCAGAAAAGGTATGTAGTGTTAGTAAAATCAATGGTTGTGAAGCTGGCATCAAAATGAAAGTGCCTTTTGGGAACTAAAAATTTACAGGCCCTTCTGCTGAACCCTTTGGTTCACTGACAATGACTGTTTAACTGTCTTTCAGCTTTCCTCTCAGCAACATGAACTTTTGTGCTATAACTTCAAAAATTTTTTCTTTCTAAAGCACTGGCCAAATTGTTCAACTGTAAGTTGTTGTAACAGATGTGAATCCTGTTCCACAAGCTCAGGTGTGCAAGAAACCATGCATTACTTTATTTTCATAGAATCAGATTAAATTTTATTCTGAGCTCCCATTCCACCAAGTTAGCAGAACTTCAGTTTTTGTCATTACTCAGGTCTTCCCCAACTTATGCAAAAGTGGCAGGGAAGCGTTCAGGGAGGTCCCTTCGTTTGCCTTCAGCTTACGCTCATCACTTTGGAGTTTCCCACTGTCCAAACCTCCTGACTGTTGAATTCTGAATCCCAGGTGATTTCTGGAGCTCAGGCTCAGCCTCAGCCTCTGTAGGTGATCCACACAGTCAGCACTCTCCCGACCCCTCTCCACGGCTTCTCATCACGTTCCTGTGGGTGCTAAGGTAGAGCTGATCACAGTCCCTCCTACCCTCAGAATCCAGATCTTCATTTCCTCTCATCCCTTTACCCCACTATTCTACTTCTGCCCCCTCAGAAGTCTCTCCATCTCCTCTGAGACACGTTCATGCCATGTAATAATTTACCCTGCCATAGTAGCTAATATAAGCAAGACAGAACTGTGGTCCTGAATAGGTTCAGGATACTTTTCATCGATCGTAGACCACCTCTCTAAGGAAGATGAAAACAAAGGAGTTTCTTCATCTCATTAAATAAGGGGGGGGGGGCAGATATTTCACGGAACAACAATAAAAATATACATACCATTCTAAGTGCTTTACCTGTATAAGCTCATTTTAACCTAATATCTACCATATGGAAGTACTATTTTACAAAGGAGGAAACTGAGGCATAGTGGTTAGATAACTTGCCCTGATCACATGGGTAATAAGTAGCAGAGGCAGACTATGAACCTAGGCAGACTAGCTCATGCTCTTAATCCACACTATACTGCCTCTCTGACTACCACTGTCCTCTGACCTTGTGTAAGTGCATTGCAGTTTATAGATGTTGGAGGGTGGGAGTAATCCCGGAGTGCTCAGACTCCCCTCAGCAAGCAGGGGCCAAGGCACACTAACCACACAGTTCAGAATCCTGAAATGTCTTCTTTAACTGTCTGTCTTGACTCAGGCAATGATCCATTCACCGTTGTCAATGAAAACATGGGCAAGTGCATCAAGCCACTGAATGACTGGATAATAGCAACGGACTGTGATGGAAGTAGGGACATGTTATGGAAGTGGGTGTCCCAGCATCGCCTCTTTCATTTGCAATCCCAGAAGTGCCTGGGGCTAGATATTACTAAACCTACAGACTCCTTGAGAATGTTCAGCTGTGACTCCAGTGCCATGCTGTGGTGGAAATGTGAGCACTACTCTTTGTACGGAGCTGCCCAGTACAGATTGGCTCTGAAGAATGGACATGCTATAGCAAGTACAAATTCATCTGACGTCTGGAAGAAAGGAGGCACAGAGGAAAACCTCTGTGACCAGCCTTACCATGGTGAGTATTGGAGAGGGACTTTAGTCATTTGCTGTTGGGTTTGGTAAATGTGACATTGAACCTGCACAACTGATCACAAATAAAGTCATGCGTTGGCAAGGGCAGTGAGCTAGCATTCAGTTTCAGGCACAGTGCAGTAACATTGGGCTACCCATGTGAGGTTGGTGCTGTTTTTCCTATTTTACAGAAGAGGTTAGGTACCTCGTCAGAGGTCGCACAGTCACTCTGTAGTAAACCTAGGATCTGAAATCTCTCTGATGCTTGAGTATATGTATTTCCTATGATTACATTCTGAACTCCAGAGGGAAAGAAATGGTAGAGTAACAGGAAATTCTTCATACAGGATAAAATTCAAATGACCTAGTAAATTCAAACTTTTTATAAGTTAAAAAAGAAGAAAGAAAAAGAAAAGAAAAGAAAGAAAAAAGAAAATGTATTTCTCCTTGGCAGATTTTTATGTAATGGAAAAACTTAAAGACCTCGTGTGAGTGAGTTTATTTCTATTTTTGGCATGGTGGTCACACTTTAATGTTTGTGTTTATGATTCAGCATTTTAAGAGTGGACTTTTTCTCAATTGCTTTCAAAAATAAATACAGTTCACCCTTGAACAATGTGGGGGTTAAGAGCACTGACCCCCGTGCAATTGAAAATTTGACTCACCCAAACTTAACTACTAATAACCTATTGTTGACTGGAAGCCTACCAACAACATAAACAGTTAACACGTATTTTGTATATGTATTACATAATGTATTCTTACAATAAAGTAAGCTAGAGGAAAGAAAATGCTATTAAGAAAATAATAAAGAGGGGTGCTTCGGTGGCTCAGTCAGTTAAACATCTGACTCTTGATTTTGGCTCAGGTCATCATCTCACAGTTGGTGACATCCAGCCCCAAGTTGGAGCCTGCTTCAGATTCTCTCTCTCCTTCACTCTCAGCCCCTTCCCCACTCATGCTCTCTCTTTTTCTCTCTCTCAAAATAAGTAAATAAATAAAAAAAAGAAAAGAAAATCATAAGGAATAGAAATACATTTACAGTACTGTACCGTATTTATCAGAAAATAATCCACATATAAGCGGACCTGTGCAGTTCAAACCCATGTTATTGGAAGGTCAACTGTATATGAATATTGCCTATGACATAGCTGATCATGAACTTTGTTCTGCATCTAGAAACTGGATTATAACAACTTTCCAAGTCAGAAGGAGTAGATTTATTTTTTTTAAACCTCTAAATGTAATTTGGTATCACCCAAGCAAATCTTTTTCATCATCTTGTTCTGAATTACATCAAATGTTTATATATAAATATATATTTAATTATCTTATCTAAGGCTTAACCCTTATCTCACCTTTGCTCTTCTTTGTAAATTTATATAGCTTCACAGGGATTTTTCTTTTCTCTTAAAGCTCACTTAAGCTAAATTTGGCTTTCTGTCCTTCCCATAACACACACAAATTTTTCTCCTGTGGTAACCTATTTCTATTTCCTACTGAAGATGCATCTGCTTCTGAGATGTCAGGTTCTGCTACTAACGGGAAAATATTGGAGAATTAGATATGGGGTTTTCCTTTTTTTAATCCTCGAACCTTGAGTCATTGAACAAGTCTGTTTTTGCTAGCCAGCTTCCTCCTAACATTAAAAAGCAATTGCTAGGGGCGCCTGGGTGGCTCAGTCGGTTAAGTGTCCGACTTTGGCTTAGGTCATGATCTCGTGGTTCATGAATTCGAGCCCCACGTCGGGCTCTGTGCTGACAGCTCGGAGCCTGGAGCCTGCTTCGGATTCTGTGTCTCCCTCTCTCTCTGACCCTCCCCCCATTCATGCTCTGTCTCTCTCTCTCTCAAAAGTAAATAAATGTTAAAAAAAAAAAAAAAAAGCAATTGCTATTTGGATACCACTTAATGGCAAGTTTAAATTTTGTACTTTGAAAGCGTTTCTCCAGTTTGGCAACTAAGAGAAAACATGGAATGACACAAAATGCCTTTTGAACTGGATTTGACTTGTTTCATCGAATTTGTTCAAAGATCAGACAGTATTATTTTCTCGGCAGGGCTCTTTCTGTCTCCTGCTCCTGATTCTTTTGAGGGATGTAGTTGTAATCGTAAATTCCTTAAGTACCCCAAGACCTTAATTTCAGTCTAACTGATTTTCTTTGTAATCCTATGGGGTTTATTTTATGCATTTGTAATATTCTTCTGAGAAGGGCACCTGTGCATTTCATATAGCTGCCAAAGTTATCAGGAGCACAAAAAAAGTTTAAGAACCCACTTGGGGTACCAACCCAGAAAGAACTAAGCAGTGCCCACAGGCACAAAGTGTTTCTTGACCTTACCAAATACAATATTTGGAACACTGGATTTTCAAATAAGAACTTTAGAGATTTCTGAGAAAAGGCTCTCATAGTTCTGACTCATCAGCACACACCTCAAGTTTTAATCTGGACAGAAGCCAGGGTCAAACCTACCTCCTCTTTTCTATTCCTTTCCAGATGATTGGTACCGTCCAAGTCGTGTGTGTCAGGAATCTACAAGTCACCCTGGAATTGTCCTGCTGTCCTCTTACTAAATTTAATCACGTATTAAGTCCTGGCAGTTTTACTCTTTTAAATTTATGTAGTCCCTTCCTGCTCTTAGATTAGAGACTACTGTCTTCAGTTAAGGGCTTTCTCTGGCACCACTCTGTCAGACTCTGCATATTGGTCTCTGCCCTGCCTTTTGTCTAGCTAGCTGTCTAGAGATAAGAAAGATAAGACTTAAGAGTCCCAATAGAGTGAAGTCCAAGGTTACCCAAACTTGTTACAGCAAAGCAGTGCTCAACACCATAATTGAATTCCCCAAATATAGCTTTTTTATTTCTCCCTTGTATTTGCAATATAAATGTTTTTACTTATAATATGAGAAAAATTATTTGTCATTGTTTCCTGGGTTGCCTTCCTCCAACCCCCATCCCGTGTGAGTCATGTTCATCTCAGAGAAAACTTTAGTTGTATAAACTTTATGAATGAATTGCCTTTGACCAGTCTCCAGATAAACGTGTATATCATTAAGATATCTTGAGCTCACTAGCAGCCTTCAAATTTTGAATATTTGGTGAATCCAGAGGAAATTGAATTTAGTGGAGAACTGTCTGAATTTTGAACAACTCTTGCGAGCCTGCCAACCTCTTTAACCATTGAAGCTATTTTGCCTCATGTTGCAGAAGAAATTAATGTTAGTTTTCCATGTAAGTGATTCAACTCACCAATTTGTACCTATTTCAGAATAAGCTGTTGTTTTGAGAGTGCGATCATCATAAATTCACACATTCAGAGAAGATTCTTCTCAGGAAAAGGCTGTCTCTCTAGGGAAACCCATAGGATTTAAGAGGTCCAGCAGCAGTGAAAAATGTGTGAGAATAAACCTCTTTGTGAACATTTAGCATAAGTTAGCTGCTACTGATGTGGTGGTTGCTATATCCTTATCATTCTTCAAACGATATTGTGAATAGGAGAGTTTTTTAATTGAAACCCAGCTTTAAGGTATGAAACAGAACTTGAAACCTGAGAAGGCAGCCGTTAAAGTCACATGCTTAACATGTCAAGGACTCTAATGAGGGAGCCAGTTCCCATCCTTGTCACTTACAGTTTAGTGAATGTTTTATTTAACTACATTGCAAAAAATGGAGATTTCACAAAAAAGTGTAATACGTGCCCTATAGATCTCATAGGTTTATGGTAAAGAGCAAGTAAAAGAAATGTATGTGAAAGCACTCTGTATTACAGAAACACAAGACTTTTTAAAAAGGAAGAAACTGAGGGTTCTACAAGTAATAGTTGCTGTGTTCAGGGACTCCTTTTAAGTACTATAATGTTGGAAGAGAAATTGTCATGAACTATTGGGAGCTTTGGTATCATTAAAAATAGAACACAGGTAATAAGCAGATTTATTATAAAATGTAAGGCCAAATTACTCTTAAACAGAAATATCCTGTCCAAAATCATTTATATGTCACAGGAAAATAAAACCAGTGTCCCTTAAAAGATTGTTTGTAAATAAAAGCGTCTGGATTATTCTTACTTTTTGCTGTACTACTGCTTAATATATTCTAAACTGTTAAATCAAGTCTCATACTTCAGTTAACTGAATATTTGAGAATGATAAAGGACGTGGAATCAAATACTATCTTAAGTACACTTTTAAGCAAATCTGTGAGACATTTTGATGGACCCTAATAGCCTGGTAAAGGGTGATAAGATCTGACTATTATGCTTTACCTAATAGCCACTATTTGATCTGATAATGACCTTGGTTTTAAACAAATTAAGGGTATGGAAAAAGGTGACCAAAATAATTACATAGCTAGCTCTTCTATAAAAGCCCCTTTCAAAGGGAACTGTTATCCGCATAAATATTGAGCACTTTCTTTAGTATTTCCAGGCATATTTGTGGTTGGAATAATTTTTTATTTTTTATCCATGCACCAGGGCAAATTATTAAAATGAAACTCAACAGATGAACATAGGGGAAGGGAAGGAAAAATAAGATAAAAACAGAGAAGGAGGCAAACCACAAGAGACTCTTAAATACAGAAAACAAACTGAGGGTTGCTGTAGGGGAGATGGGTGAGGGGCATTAAGGAGGGCACTTTTTAGGATGAGCACTGAGTGTCATATGTAAGGGATGAATCACTGGGTTCTACTCCTGAAGCCAAGACTCCGCTGTATGACAACTAGCTTGAATTTAAATAAAACAAAATGAAAACCTGGTACTAATACCTCTCTGGCCACCAGCCAGTCCCATGACTTCCCAGACGAAGCTGGTTCTTCTTTTATAACATGAATTACCGTGCCGCGCTCTTCTCCAAGAACCATCTCAGAGATCCAGCTGTTCTTTCTCCCACGTCCTCAAAACCCACAACCTCAGTTCTACCACCAGTCTGTGAGCAATGGGGCTATGCGTCCATCTGCCTAACTATACCTGGTTCCAAAGTCCACACCCACCCTCAGTGACTCCAAGGTATTTTTCTGGCCCCACTCTTACTAAATAAAATAATTTAAAATGTAAATTTAGTCTCAGGCAGAGATCCCCTTCTGGTGAAGTAGTCTTCCACCCATGGTAATCAGTTGATCCCTGCAGGATCAAGCCAGGATCATTTAGCTCTTTATCACACCATAATAAATGATGCTTTACATGGATTATCTCATTGAATCCTCTTGAATAAACCTATTAGCTAGATACTATTATTCCTAGTTTGCAGATACAGAAACTGAGGCTAATAGAAATTAGAGAGCTTGCTACAGCCACACAGTCAGTCAGTGGGGGAGCCAGCATTCAAGTACAGATCTGACCAGTCAGCTTCCATGCTCTGAATTTCCACGCTGTGCAACCTACTTAGATACTGTATTCTCTTTTTTTATTATTTGTTTTTTTAAGTTTATTTATTTTGAGAGAGAGAGAGAACACAAACAGGGGAGAGGCAGAGAGAGAGGGAGAGAGAGAATACCAAGCAACCTCCGTGTTCAGCACAGAGCCCGATGCCAGGCTTGAGCTCAGTCTCACAACTGCGAGATCACGACCTGAGTCAATATCAAAAGTCGAATGCTTAATTCACTGAGCTACCCAGGCACCCTGATAGTGTATTCTCTTAAGCTCAAACAACAATCTTTCTTTCACAGAAAATTTAGGAATTAGTTAAATGAAGGTGATTGTCCAGTTTTTAACTTTCCTTTCGTTCCTCCCCACACCACAGAGATATATACCAGAGATGGGAACTCCTATGGAAGACCTTGTGAATTTCCATTCTTAGTTAATGGGACCTGGCATCATGAGTGCATTCGTGATGAAAATCATGGTGGGCCATGGTGTGCAACCACCTTAAATTATGAGTATGATCAAAAGTGGGGCATCTGCTTAATACCAGGTATGTATGGGCTAACAGGCTTTATATAGAGAGAGACAATGGATACCATTTCTGTGAAGCAAAAGGGACAAAGAAGAGTCCAAGATGACTCACAAATGACTGCAACAAATATTATCCTAGAGAAAAAATATATATTTGAGGGAAGAGGGAAATAATGTGTAGCTATGAGCTTGCTTTTAGGAGTAGGCCAAGAATAGAACCAAGACAGGATGGTATCATGGAAGACAAAGAAGGAGGGAGTGTCTGTAGCATAGATACCTCAGGAATAGGAAGTGGAAAAAGCATGAGCAGTTAGGAAATTGCTGCTGACCTTCATTAGAGCAGTTTCAAAAGACCATTGGTCATAGAAGCTAAGTTATAGTGGACAGGCGTGAATAAGAGAGAAAGCCTCTTAAGGTTTATGAAATAGAAAAAGAGCAAAGATGGTGGTTTGTGGGGTAGATAGGTTAAAGAAACACTCTTAGGATGATAGACACTTAAGTATATTTATGGCCTGAAGTAGAAAGTAGGGGACAAAAGAGACCCATATCCCTGGCCGTCTCAAAATTGGTGACACTGTTCCTTCTGCTATTTGTGTGTGTTGAGCAGAGCATTTTTTCTAATTGCTTCTTACTGGAAGCAAACTATTCAGGACATGCTAAAGAGTTCACTGTTCTTTAGAAAGAGAGAGAGACCAAAGTAGCAGTTGATTCATTATCTGGCATATAACTGAGACATATTTTATCACCAGTCAGGTGAGAGTTACAGGTGATCACAATACCTGACATGTGATAAGTGCCCCAGAAATATTTTTAAGTGGTCAGTAGTTTGGAAGAATGTATAACAAAGAGAAAGGAAAAATCTCCAGACCTAGGTAATAATAGTTAATGCTTTTAGGGCCTTACCAAGTGTCAGATACCATTCTAAGCACTCAAATTATATCAACTCATTCAATCTTCACACAACCTTATAAGGTAGGCACCACTATTTATCCCCATTTCACAGATGACCAAAGTGAGGCACAGGGGAATTACAGCACTTGCCTAAGGTCACATAACAAATACATTTCAGAACTAGGATTCAAATCTAGGAAACCCAGTTGTGAATTCCTTGACCCAAATAACTATACTATATCATGCCTCATTCAGTAGCCAGTCTACTGGTATTAGTAATGCTGATTCCTCTTTAAGGAAGCTGAGCTTCAAAATGAAGAGTTCTAAGCAACTAGAAGAGGTTATACTGAGAAAATGGTTCTGCAGCAGAATCACTTGGAAAGTTTGTTAGAACAAAGATTTCTGGAGCCCACCTTCAGAAATTATAATTTGGTAGCTTTGGAGTGGGGCCCAAGAATTCACAGTTCAATGAGTTCCCAAAGGATACTGGTCTGAGGACCACACTTTGAGAATTACTATTCCAGGTAGAGGCATAGGCTTTTCAACACCCAGAACCTACTAAAAGATAAACGCTGATGTTTGCTTCAATTATAACTGATATGAGGCAGAGTTTGGTCAACTAGGCACTGATTTCATTTAAACCTCATTATAGTCTGGATCAGAAATTTTAGGTGTGAAAGGGAGCATAGAGGTTATCCAGTGCAATCCCTCAATTCTCAGGTGAGGGGCGGCAGACCCAGATTGATGACATGGTCTGTCAGGATCAGACCACATTCATATGGAGTCTGGTGGAGATTCCAGGATTCCTGACACTCATTCCCCACATATTTATTCCACTCCACCTTGCTTCCTTGACTGTTATGAGTATCAGTGTCTGTAGCTTCTTTTGGGTGGTGGGGTGAGAATGGGAGGTATTAATGCATTCATATACCTCTCAGAGTTCTTTTTAGGGACGAAGTAAGACTGTGAGTTTCTCAAAGCTGAGGATTCCTAAACCATGTAGATTATATTTTATAGCAGACATACTGCCATCCCCTGGAAGCTTCCGGATTTCAGGCATAAGGCTCCAGTGGTAATAAGGAGACTTGAGGCCATGTACTTGCATATCTACCTATTTTGTTTTCACCAAATGTCACAACTACCTATATTGCTATTTAGGCCATTCAAAAGTGACTGATGAAGCAGCGTATGCTGTTCAAAAGATCAACAAGAGTAGATTTAGAGACCAGTGCTCTGATCACAGCTCTGCCACAAGCACCTCTAGATCTTTGTTCCCATCTGTGAAATGAGAGCATTAGACAAGATGACCTAGGAGGGCCCTTCCAGCTTGAAAGGCCATGAGTCTAACGTGTGATATGTGACTGATGATGGGAGGCTCTTTGCAAAACCCCCAGAGTGGAGCCTGGGACACATGCGATATAGCCTATATTAGGTTTCCTCTTCTAGACAGTATATGGGAGTCTCTAAGTATGTTTTTGAACCAGCTGTATCAAGATCTATATATCTCATATAAGAAATAATTTGAAGGGTCTTTGTCTGGAATTGTAACTGCTTTTAGATATGTGGGGTTTTTTTAACATTTATTTTGAGAGAGAGAGAGACAGAGAGAGAGAAAGCAGGGGGAGGGGCAGAGAGAGGAGAGGAAATCCCATGCAGGCTCCATGCCGTCAGCACAGAGCCCAACTCGGGGCTTAATCTCGCAAATCATGAGATCGTGACCTAAGCCGAAATCAAGAATTGGATGCTTCACTGACTGAGCCACCCAGGTGCACCTAAGTATTTGTTGAAGAAAATAACATGCACATTATACAACGAACATGTACGTCTGTATATGTATGCACACACGTGTACATATACATATGTAATATTGATTGTATAATATTAATTATATGTCATATATTAAATCCTCTGTTAATATATTAAGGAAAAATTCAGACTGAGTTTTTCAAATAAGGTAGTCACTTGGGTTCTGCATAATGGGCATTTAAGCAACATGTCTGCACACACACATACATACAGGAGTTTCACTGCAAACTGTGGCAAACCCCTCTGCCGTCTGCCGCTATCTGCAAGTGAACTTGTTTTTCATCAGCTCAGGAGTTTAACAATGTGAACACAGTTGAAGACTCCTACGTTTAGGCAGAGGGCAGGCAGGGGCTAAAATATGGCATTGTAATTGGTAGGGGATAATGGGAGAGTAGAGAATAGGAGAGTGGAAGCTTTCATCAGCCAAGGTCATTTGGTTCCTATGACTTCAAAATTTCTTTGTGTAACCAAAGAATCAAAATGTGGTCATTTGAACAATAAACTTCAATTTTAGTGTATCCTAAGAAGATGGAAATTGAATTGCAGTATTGGTAAACATTCTTAGTAATATAAAACATTATGCCCTTACTTCATGATGGCTAACATATCTTTTTATCAACAGAAAATGGCTGTGAAGATAATTGGGAAAAGAATGAGCAGATTGGAAGTTGCTACCAATTTAATACTCAGGCATCTCTTTCTTGGAAGGAAGCTTATGTTTCATGTCAGAATCAAGGAGCTAACTTACTGAGCATCAGCGATGCTGATGAATTAACTTATCTTAAAGGTAGGTTTGCATGTGGTAGACCAAATTGCCGGGATTGTAAAGATGCCATCTGTCTACCTCTATTTTCATACCTGGGTATGTTGATTTGTGTATATATCTTTCTGTCTTTTCTTGGGATGTAAACATCAACACTGAAGCCCTCAAGCAAAAAGGTATTAATAGAATCACATTCTATCCACTGAAACTGCATTTCATGTTGGAGACCGAAAAGAAGTTATTGCTCAGAAAATGGAGTGAGGTAGCAAGATTAAACTGCTACTCTAAGCCTAAGAGAAAAGGTTTTGTAAAAGGTGAACATTAAACAGTTTGAACATTGAAAAGTGGAGAACTCAAGGAAGGTAACGAACATGGCTGAGTCACACTAGATGGCCTCAGTGAAACGTTCTTGTGGTTGGGTAGAGGAGTGCCATACTCAAAGGCAAGGAGAGAATTAAGAAATCTGCAAATGGTTTAATGAATGGACACATAGAGTGGATAGGATTTTGTTTTATTTTGTTTGTGGGGTGATGGTGGTAATTTAAACATTTTTAATTGTGAAAACTTGTACATACAAAAATAGAATATAACCTAAAAGACACCTGTATAACCACCGCCCTGACTTTACACACTCGTTGTACACTAACATTTGTCATATTGCATTACATGGATTGATTCCGTCCCTCTTTCCTTACTTCCCTCCCTTTAAAGAAATAAAATGTTAATAGAGTTGAAAACCCATGACCACGTCTCAAAATAACCATTCTTTGAGTGCTTTTATAACATATATATGTATAAATACGGCATATGTTTTCATTATATAGACCTATAATACACAGATATGAAAACATAGATTAAAACAGATATAAAAACATATCTAGGTTTTTAAATGATACAAATACTTATTTACCCATATGTAAGTTTATACGTTGTCAACTGCTGCTGTTACCTTGTATGAATAAACCACAATTTATCCATCCCCCTATTGAGAAACAGGTTGTTTTCAGCTTTTCCTATTACAAATACCACTGTAAGGAACATCCTCATATGTGTCTCATGGGGTAGACATGTATGAGATTTTTACTTGAGTAGGAATTGCTTAGTCATGGGGTACACATCTCTTCACCTCTAATCAAAATTCCAAATTACTTTCCAAAGTGGCTGTATTCATTTACACCTCTGCAAGCACTTGATGTTGTCAGACTTAGTTGGCCATTGTGATTAATGTGAAATGGTTATTTCATTTGTCTTTTATATTTTCCTGATAATTCATGTGGTTTTGTGCCTTGTGTTTATTAGGCATTCAGGTTTTCAGCTTATAATCTGCCAGGTGATATCCTTTGCCTTCTTTTTGAGTTGTTTGCCTCCTTGCCTCCTTTTTCTTATTGATCTATAGTAATTCTTTATATACACTTATCTTTTGCTGTAGGATTACAAATATCTTTTCCTAGTCTTTGGTCTTTTCACTTTTGTTGCTTCTTATTATTTAAAAATATGGTACTTTTAATTTGGTCAGTCAGTCTCTTCCGTAATGTTTTGTGCTTATTTATATTATTTAGCAAACTATTTCTTAGCCCTAGTATGATAAACATAACCTCTCATTTTTCTTCTAAAAGTTTTTAATTTTGCTTTTCATGTTTACATCCATAATCCATTTGAAATAAAATTTCTAGAGGTGGAAATCTAATTTGTCTTTCTCCACATGGATGTTAGTTGATCAAGCACTATTTATTTTACATTTTTCCCTAAAATTTATTATTCTACCTCTAATAAATATAAACTCCCCTATTACATGTGGGTTATTTCTAGGTTCTCCATTCTATTCCTTTGGTCTACCTGTCTGTCTATGTGTCTGTTCCACCCTGTTTTAATTATGCCAGCTGCATGGTAAATATGGATGAGCAAGTCCTCTCATTTTTTTTTTCTTGAATTGCCTTGGCTATTTTTTTTTTTTTTTAATTTTTTTTTTTTTTTCAACGTTTATTTATTTTTGGGACAGAGAGAGACAGAGCATGAACGGGGGAGGGGCAGAGAGAGAGGGAGACACAGAATCAGAAACAGGCTCCAGGCTCCGAGCCATCAGCCCAGAGCCCGACGCGGGGCTCGAACTCACGGACCGCGAGATCGTGACCTGGCTGAAGTCGGACGCTTAACCGACTGCGCCACCCAGGCGCCCCGCCTTGGCTATTTTTTAACCACTTATTCTTTTCTATGAATTTAAGGATCAGCTTATTAATCTCAGTGAAAAACTTTATTGGGACTTTGGAATTGCATTAAATTATAGATTAAAGAGGCACCTTTGTCACTACATTATTTATTAAGTCAACTCATCCATGAATATGGTATGCCTTTCTATTTATTTGGGACATCTTTTATGTACTCAGTAAACTTCTCTAACTTTTTCCATCAGAGCATTGCACTTCTTTTACTGAAAGTTTATAAACAGAAACTTTTTGTATTATTTTTAAAAATCATGAAGCCAAAGTTATTAAGTTTCTGATGATTTGAATGAAAAAATAATCATAACATATGACAGCAATGATGTTTCAGACTGAGTACTAAATGCTTTTCATACATTATCTTATTTAATACTATATAACAATACTATGTAGGTATTTTTATTAATAAGCCTACTTTGCAGATAAGGAATGTGAGGATCAGAAAGGAAATATAACTTGTTCAAGGTCACCCACAAGTAATTAACAGAGCCAAAATTGGAACACAGTCAATCTGACTTGAAAACAAGTTGTATCTGGCATGTGTCTGCATTTACCTTTTTTTTTAATAAAGAGAATTTGTTTTTGTTTTTTTTAATTTTTTTTTTAACGTTTATTTATTTTTGAGACACAGAGAGACACAGCATGAACGGGGGAGGGTCAGAGAGAGGGAGGCACAGAATCCGAAATAGGCTCCAGGCTCCGAGCTGTCAGCACAGAGCCCAACGCAGGGCTTGAACTCACGGACCGTGAAATCATGACCTGAGCCGAAGTCGGCCGCTCAACCGACTGAGCCACCCAGGCGCCCCTGCATTTACCTTTTTTAAGACTAGTTAAGTTCTTTGCAGGTATAGGTGGGTCTCATGGGTTGTTTTTTCCCTTTTGTGCAAAACTCTAAGCATTATTCCTATATATGAAACAAATACCTATTGACTAATTCAGATAAATCCCATCACACTGCTTTATAATAAGTGTTAATATTTGGTAAATTCAAACTATGAGCAAAACCCTCATGTCTCCAGACAAATTAAATAATTTAATTATCATTACAACCTCATAAGGTAAGTATTTTTACCCCCATTTACAGATAAGGCAATTGATGCTTACTTAGAAATAACATACCCAACATCACACACCTCAGAAGTATCAGAACTGGGATTCAAATATCAACATATATGACTCCAGACCCCTTACTTTTTTACTATACTACTTAATCCTCTTATATATATTTTTTTCTCTTCATCATTTCTTCAATCATTAAAAGTCTACTAGTCTTTTGTCATGCTCTTTAGCTAAAACTTTGTTCAGTCCTCCTTTCTTACTTCCTTAGCTTCACCCTTTTCCCGTTTTGTTTGATACTTGAATAATCAGAGCTCTAGAAAGGAAATCTATCAAATAAGCCTGATGGGCTAGTGGTTGTCAATGGAATTCCTTTTCAGACCTCAGTGAACCTTATAACAAATATTGTTGAAAGTGAAAAGTACCAATAAATTTAAGCCTCCTGGAATATTGACATTTGGAAACTGATGTTTTCGGTGAAGGAGAAAAGTGTCCAAGTATGACTATCAAAACCCTAACAATCTAATGATGAATTTGGAGGGGTGAATGTTGCATGATTTCTTTATCTATCACTTTTATGTTATAATTCATAAAAGTGAGATAACATATTAAATGACCATGCTGTTTCCTAGGCCAGACTCTTCCCACATTTTACATATAGCAATAATTTTAGAGATAAACCCTTTCTAATATTCCAGACTTCTCTTTCACTGTGAATGCTGTTTAAGCATAATATAATTATTATAGCCTAATTATAACTGATAGTTTCCCAAGATTCAAGCTGTACTTTAACATCTGAAACTCACAGTATCAAAATCTTGAAAGTTTCTTGAAGTTTCTCTCTTCACTGAAAACTATCACATGTAAATATTAGGCTAGGAGAGGGAAGCCAACAAAAGTGACTCAGAGATTTTGTGATCCAAGTGCTTGATCTAACTGGGGAAAAGAACTGTACATATGCAGAGCATAATGGAGAATGTTATTCCCAAATGATTTCTAGTTTGGTAGCTAATGGTAGACTAGGGAATCTACTGCCAGAAAAAAAGCAGAAGCAGCCCCTTGAAAATAAGTCCCATGCAATCTAAAAGAGCTTTCTTTTTCCTTTCTGCTTGCCCTGCACTTAGTTTTGTTTTGATTTTGTTCTACTAATACACGGGCTTTTGGGGATGGGGGATTCTGGATTTTGTTTGGGAATCAGATCTCCCATGGTTCTAGCCTTCCCAGGGAACCTCTAACCACAGATTCATCCCAGAGTTACAAAAGAAGACCCAACAGTCCATTCTTCCTCATTTGTCTCCACCCTGAGAGGTTGTTCACTTAGAGTGGCCTCAACAGGTGCCCCAAGGCTAGGCTACTTCTAAGTGAGGGCCCCTTGCTGGTTTGACCTTCCTTATACATTAGAAGAGGTTCTTTTCTGGCTCCTTCCACATGCAATTACCATTATCAGGCCTGTAGTCTCCCTTGTGGGGAGAGGAATAGAAATAGAAGGTCAAGTCTGAACAGGTTTTAAGGACAGTGACAAATATCGACTTCAGTGAACTCTCTTGTTTGATTTGATTAGGTATGGGGATTTATGCTATCAATCGTCTGTTTCTTGATGGCAAAGATGGGGTGAGCAAAGTCTCAAATTGGTCAGCTTCTTGCTTAGACAGTATGGAGAAAAAAAATCTAGCTTCAGATTGTCCAAGCCATAAAAGAAATACCTGCCTTTCATATTTGACCAACCCAGATTTTTAGAATCTATTTCCCATTCACATTCACCTGGCATAAAACACATAAAGAACATTCCTGTTTGTCAACACAGTCAGTTTTAAAATCCTATAATTCTATTGAAGAATAAGTCACCAATACAGCTCATAAATAGGACAGTGTAATTAAGCAAATTATAGGAACTATCAGCTTCCAAAGTTCATTTAGTTTCTTCATAAATATGTACTTCCCATGTGCAGGTAAGCAATAGGATTATTCAAATATCCTCCTGGGGATATCTGAAAAGTCTTCATGGAAAGAAGGACATTGAACTTGGGAAGGATGGGAAGGATTGGTCCTCCATAGTATCCCCATTAAAAATTAATAAAGGGAATTTGGAATATCCTGTAATGGTTGAGTGGAGTGCCATAAATATGTCATAGTTTCCAGGACTTCTTTAGGAAGGCTAGAAAACTAATTATCCTAATGAGAAATTTACATTGGATTAAATCCTCAGTTTGTTTGCCAGTACTTATGCTAACAAGGTGAAAGAAAAGGATGAATCCAAAGTTCCCTTCAGTATGCTCTTCAAGCCATCTACCCAAATACCCACCTTTTCCTCCCTTAGAGAGTATCCTTACCATCTACTTCCTTGAGAAAAGTGAAGCAAACCCTTAGTTTCCCATCCTAGTACTTACAAACTTATCTGTATCTGTCATCCCTCCAGTTTGTTCAAGGTTAACTCCTTCCCCAAAGCTGTTTGTATCCACATCAGGTGTTTCTTCTCCCTCTTATATTTTCATTGATTCTCACTTCTACTGACTCTTCTCCCAACAGGCCATAAACTTATTAAAATTTCTACCATTAAAAAATATAGTTAGATAGGTGTACATACAGATATATATACAAATACGAATATAGATATGGATACAGATGTAGATACAGATATAGATGTAGATACAGATACAGATGTAGATACAGATATAGATACAGTTACAGATACAGATATAGATACAGATACAGATGTAGATACAGATATAGATGTAATACAGATTAAGATGTAGATACAGATATAGATACAGTTACAGATATAGATACAGGATACAGATACAAATAAAGATATAGATACAGATATAGACACAGATGCAGATTTAGATACAGATATAAATACAGTTATAGACAGGATACAGGATACAGATATAGATACAGATACAAATATAAGTATATCTCTCTTCTAGATCCCAAAGACCTGCCTCTGTCACAAATAAGCTCCTGGAAGACACAGGGTATCTTTGTAATTCACTGCTAACTTCACATCTCATTCTCAGTGGAGTGGTAATTGGGCCTTTGTCCCTACCACCCTCTTTCCAGACTCCTGCCCATCCCTTTAATGCTGGTGTCTGGTTACTGCTCTTGGCCCCTTTCATCTTTGCTGTTGCTATTTCTGCTCTACACAGAGGATATTTTCCATTTCCTGAGTGTCAGTTCTAGTGAAGTCACATGTTTTAGGTATTCACATTCTCAAGGCTGCAGTAAGACAAAAATTGTGTACAGTCAGAATTCCCTCAAAAAACCCTTAAAATATGGATATGCTTTTCTATCTGCAAATCATACAGATATATCTGATATATGTAATGGAACAAAACGATACATATCAGGTATATCTGTTTGATTTGCATATAAAAATCCATATTAGGGCACCTAGGTGGCTCAGTCAGTTAAGCGTCCGACTCTTGATTTCAGCACAAGTCATGACCTCACCGTCGTGAAATCAAGCCCCGCATCTGGCTCCACACTAGTCATGGAGCCTGCTAAGATTCTCTCTCTCCTTCTTCCTCTGCTCTTCCCCTGCTCACATTCTCTCTCTTACAAAAAAAAAAAGAAAAAAATCCATATTTTAAGAACCATTTCTTTGTATATAATATACATACAAATCATATAAAATATAATTATATTAATATACATTTAATTATTTTATAAATTTATAAATATAATTTAAATTAAATAAATTAATTTAAATGTAATTCGAAACTACATTTTATAATTTATAAGTTTTACATTAAAATTAATAATTTATGAATATTATAATTATGAATATAATTATATTTCAAATGTATATATATACAGAGAGATCATTTATATAATATAATAATGCATCATACATAATTCTCTGAGAGGAATTAAGAAATTGTTATCAAGTGTTTTACTGCTGAGAATATATCAACAAATTTATAGAGATTCCAACCTATTAACTCTTCCTATTGGTCAGCATCATCCTTGTTTTCTGTAGGCCATCACGTCAGTTCTTCTGTCTCTTCTATCAGGCCCTCAATATCTTCAAATTCTTTTTTCATGATGTTGATGAAGTCTTACCAGGTTGTTGAATAATTTTATTGACTTTCTTGATACTGGCATAAAAAGCCTTATAATCTTTTCATTCAGTTTACCATATGTTTATGGGCATATGCATATTGAGTGGCATATTTACAACTGGCATCACTACTTAAATTATCTCTGCTTCTCTTTCCCTTTTTTGCTGATGGCTTCTGGTTGTCAAATAATGAATTTGAATGATATATCTCCACTGTCGTGTGGGGTGTGTGTGTGTGTGTGTCCTGTTCTGTGTCTTCATCCTAAATGTTTCCTTTGGACTCTAGAACTACATATTCCATTGCCTACCAAACAGTTCCTCTACATATTTCTGAAATAGTATGGGTAACACTTTACCTTTTGAGGGATCCATATCTCTTCCTGTCTACTAAATTGAAATCCTCAGAGAGGCAGGGACTTTGTATTTTTGGTTTTTATATTCTTAGTACCAGTTAAACAATATGTGCTTGATGAATTTACACTGTCAGTCTGGAATACAATCAGTTCTTCAAAACTGAGATATATAGTGGAAATTGTTTTCTTCTGTATTAGTACAAGAGGGCTAAAAATAGTGGAACATCTGTTCTGAGAAGATTCTGTCCTTACCTTAGTAGACAGGGACAAGCTAATGGGAAAGCAGAATTGACTTAATGCATCACCTGCCTTTGTTGGATAAACAGCCTCCTGCAGGATTCCTGCCTCACAATCAAGGCCTTCTGATAATTTTGCTATTAGTAGAAGCTTAAGTCTGACTTAGGTAATAATTTAGGTAATTTTGTCACTTGTTAAAATTATGTGATTCTTACAGAAAAAGAGGGCATTCCAAGAATTTTCTGGATTGGCTTAAATCAACTATACTCTGCTAGAGGCTGGGAATGGTCAGACCACAAGCCATTAAACTTTCTCAACTGGGACCCAGGTAACTGCTCCTTCTTCCATCTATTATGCACAGAGCAAAATCTTCAAAAAAGTAAATAAACAAAAGCATCCCACTCACTGAGAGCTTATAAAAATTTTAAATCTTGGCAGCTGTTACTATAGTTAATTCTAAGAACAATTTTTTCCCCTCATTCCTTCTTTATTGTAATACCATGATAGCCAAGTTGAACCATACCATGGAGAAGTGAGAATTTGTCTGTAACCGTTATGGCAACCCTACAATTTTAGGTAACAGCAGAATGAGCCTCATCACATGGCCTGGCAGCTGTTCTGTATCCTTTAGGGGACTTGACATGTCTATGACTGACCAATGGTGTTTCATCTGCAGCTCAACTCCAATACAGAAATATTCTCTCATTTTAGAACTCTTGGGGTTTCCTATAGTAGTGCTCAAGTACTGACAACCTAATGGTTATATTATATTGCATATGTAAATACCTTAAAGAAAATTTTATAGTGAATAAAACAAACAAAACCCTAGTTAGCCAAAATATTTTTCTTCCCAAAAGAAGTTAGATACCTTTTTATTCTAATTAACTTTTTTGAGAGAGAAAAAGTACAAGCAAGCATGAGCAGAGGAGGGGCGAAGGAGAGAGAGAATCTTAAGCAGTCTCCATGCCCAGCACAGAGCTTGACACAAGGTTTGGACACAGGACACTAAACTGACTCTTGATTTCAACTCAGGTCGTGATCCCAGGGTTGTGGAATCAAGCCCCATGTCAGGCTCCACACTAAGCGTGGGCCTTGGTTAAGTTTCTGTCTTTCTCTCCATCTCTCTCTCTCTCTCTCTCTCTCTAAAATTAAAAAAAAAAATTGAATTTCAGCTTCTGACAAGTGTAGAATCTAAAAGTTGACACTAGCTTCAGTATAAACGTATTCTATACACACATAAGAAAAATGAGTTAAGTGTAATACCAATAGGTCATTTTAGTTTAATGAAATTTCATTATCAGTGAGTAAATTCTCTATCACCTCAGTAAATAAAATCTTTAAAGATAATTTAACCTTTAATTCAAGGTCTTAAGGGCATTACTGAATCACAAATCAGTATATCTATTGTATAGAGTAGCAGATTAATAGCTACTGACCATAGAGTAAGACATGGATATTGATTAGGGATAGAGGTTTGGTTTTGGTTTTTGGGTTTGGTTTTTGAATTAACTATAGTGTATTAGAGTGTTTCACCCTGTATCCTGTATTTTAGAAGGGAGACAGATTTAAGCACATGAGTGTCCATGGAGGCTTTAGTAGAAGGTTTTAACTATTTTATGAGCTCCCATAAAAGCAGAAAATTAGGAATACAAATTATCTTTTCCAACCACCACTCTGGCCCTAACCTCCTCTTTCTAATCATTTAAGACATGCCTAGTGCACCTATGATAATAGGTGGATCAAGCTGTGCAAGAATGGATGCCAGGTCTGGTCTATGGCAGAGTTTTTCCTGTGAAGTTCAACTGCCCTATGTCTGCAAGAAACCATTAAATAACACAGCAGAGTTAACAGGTATCTTTCTCATTTTCTGTGCAAGTAGGTGCAAGTAAATCCATTTCAGATATCTATTTCCACCTTTCCTTCACCCGATACTGCCAATGCCAAAAACTACGTTATTTTGATGCAGTGGTTAGATGTCATCAACTATATATGCATAAAGCTTTGGTTTGATATATCCCCTTAAGATGGCAGAGATATCCTCAGTGAGAAATATATTTCTATTCACAGGTGATTCTTTTTTCTTTAGAGCACTGTTTCTCAGAGTGTGCTTCCTTAGACTAAGAGTATCGATATCAACCATACCTGTTAGAAATCAAATTCTTAGGACCCACCCCAGATCTACTGAATTGAAAACTCGGTGGACATCAACAATGTGTGTTTTAAGAAGACTTCCTGGTGATGCTGATGCACACTCAGGTCTTATATTTTACCTGCCTCTGCGAGAACTAAAAATGATGGATGTGGGAACTCTCCTCAGGTTTCCAGTTCCTACCCCACGATGCCCACCCCTGCTCTGTCTTTCTCTGCCAGGCTGCTTATTTAGTTTATTGTGTTGATAAATCAGGTAGAAAAGGTGGGGTGCAGAAGGACGAAATGTGTACAAGTATGGTTTTTTTTCAAGGGGTTTCAAGGATAAGAGAATCGCAGAACAGTTGAAATTTCTGAGGTGCAGAGAAATTTCAGAAGCCTTTGAAAGAATAAGAGGAGTGTCCTTACTGTCTTGCACAGGACCCATCGTATAATGGTATTTGATTAAATCCTCCTGAATAGGAAAAAGTAATACTCAAAACTGGGAGGGAGAAAAAAAGGAGGTTTTAAAATGTCTTGCTTAAAGAATGTTGGGGGAAGGGAATAAAATTGCTTATCCATATAGGAACAGAAAGCTATTTTTTAAGACTAGAAAATAAATACATAGAATAAAGATTGTTGGGAAATGTTTCTAATCATAGATGAAAATGAATATTCATCTTCCAGGTTGATTCAAACCAAATTTAGTCCATACAACAAAAAGCGTAATAGAAAAGACAGCACAGATGAAAATAAAACAGAATGACTGATGATAGATCAAGTAAATACCCTGTAGCAGAGTAGAATTATTAAGTAAATCATGATGTTTCCACATGATTGAATAATATGCATTTATTAAAATAACTGTGCCAGCAGGAAAATACCATAGCAGAACAAAATGATATGCCTACTTATCATTTTAATCTTGTAAAAATATGTATTCATAGAGACAAAGACTAGAATAGGAAAACATTTGTTCTAAGTTCAATTATGGGTGTTTTTTTCCTCTGTTCCTTTATCATAATTGTAAAATATAATAATAATAATACCATGTCTTATTTCAGAAACTGAAAATTAGTTCAGTTCTCCTGTGTTCTCTTGTTCTCAAGTGTGAGAAGCTAGCTTGACCTGAATTTTATCTATCAGTGAAGAACAAGCTGTTCACATTTTTTAAGATGCTGTGTTTTTATACAACAGACATTCCAAACAGTTCTGAATCCACAAAGTCTGAGTAATTCAACTTAATTTCTAATTCTATTAAGAGGAGTAGAATTATTTTGTATGGTTTTGTACCTCAATCTTTTCTCCAATCTTTCTTGACTATCATTTGAGTGCGTTTTAACATGGTGAAAACAAAGAATCACTAATTCTATGAGGATATAGGTCTAGTGGAGGGAAAGAAAGAAGAGGTCCAGAGAGGCCCTGTGCCCTTTCCCTCCAGTACTATCCTCTCTTTCATGTGGAGTTTATAAATGTTATACTCTGTTTCTTAAATCTCTGTATGTCTTTGTTCAACAGTGAGCATTAATTCACATCCCCTTGCTAATCTGACCATACACGAAAGGAGATTGGACTAAATAACCTCTCAAATTCAGAGACTGGAGGGGAACCTAACAAATCCCATAGCAAGGAAGAGATTTGTCAGCAAATGGCTTATCCCACACCATTCTTCTGTCTACTAGGACTAAGGGCAGTCCCTCCTCAATGAGTCAGAGCCCAATCATGTAGCACATTTGTGTCACAATAAAGTCATATCATTACCTGTATCCCTATAGTCACTCTTATGATGCTATGTAGAATGAGGCACCACATAAATCCATGTTCTTGTACTATTTGACATCACATTCCCTAGTTTTCCAGAATCCTGATGATGTGACAAAGAATTTAAAATGTTATTGATGTATCTTTACTGGAATATATATGGATGCTTTTCCCCCAGATGTTTGGACATATTCAGATACACACTGTGATGCAGGCTGGATGTCAAATAATGGGTTTTGCTATCTTCTGGTAAATGAAAGTGATTCCTGGGATAAGGCACATATGAAATGTAAAGCCTTAAGCAGTGACCTCATCAGCATTCATTCTTTAGCAGATGTGGAGGTGGTTGTCACAAAACTTCATCATGGGGGTAAGTTTTTAAAATATCCTATTTGAAAGGTTTAAAACATTCTAAGGCACCCCTAATTTTCAGACTCTTTTTTTTTTTGTTTAATGTTTATTCATTATTTTTGAGAGAGAGACAGAGAGACAGAGAGACAGAGTGTGAGCAGGGGAGGGGCAGAGACAGAGAGGGAGACACAGAATCCGAAGCAGGCTCCAGGCTCTGAGCTGTCAGCACAGAGCCCAACGTGAGGCTTGAACTCACAGACTGTGAGATCATGACCTGAGCCAAAGTCGGATGCTTAACTGACTGAGCCACCCAGGTGCCCCCTAATTTTCAGACTCTTAGTGGGAATGAAAAGCTTACAATCATCCCTACAGATCAGCACTGTCCAACAGAAATTTCTATGATGATGGAACTCTTTTATAATCTATGCTGACCAATACAGCAGCCAGCCACCAGCCAGTTGTGGCTTTTGAGCCCTTGAAATGTAACTGAGGAACTGCATTTTTACTTTTATTTAATTTTAATTAATGTACAATTAGCAACATTAGCAAGTAGCTACCAATTTGACTGTACAGGCAGTGATTGAGTAATTTCCCTCTTCTCATAAGATAAATACTATTTAAGTTGTTCCAGATGCTTAAGTGATGATTATTTCACTTTTGTAATTATTTAAAAGCTAAACACTGAAGAACAAAAAATACACTAGACAGGCAATATTATATCCTCCTCTTAGGATTCACTAATAAATAAAACATTTTTCTTTTAGATGCCAAAGAAGAAATATGGACAGGTCTTAAGAACAAAAATATACCAACTTTATTTCAGTGGTCAGATGATACTGAAGTTACTTTAACATATTGGAATAAGAATGAGCCAAATGTTCCCTACAATAAGACTCCGAACTGCGTTTCCTATTTAGGAAAGGTAGGAAAACTTCTGTGGTTTATTTATATTCTTATTATATACTAAATAATAATATTAAGATGACTTGGGTTAGGATATTTGTGTATAAGCTGGGAAAGAAAATAAAACGTAAGAGCCCTATAGATTGTCTTTCCAGTAGCTACTGGAAAAAAGAGGTAAGTAAAACAAAGAATAAATAAGCAATCCTCTTCCTGTCTAAGAGTATCTGCTCTGGTCTGAAACAGATGAAGAAAATCCTTTTAGAATTCAATTCTTCTTGTGTCATATTGGTTCTAATAAGCTCTTTCTCTCTGGACCATCATTATGATATTTAACATAAAGTCACGTCGCTTCTTGGCCTTTTGGCTAAGATCAAGTGTAGTAACATAAAGTCACAACTTAAGCTGAGAAATACCATCTTCTGAATTCATGTTCAGATTAAGTTTTACATTAATCCTACTTTGAGAGTGAAAAAATATTTTTATTTAAAAATTAGGTCTGGGGTACCTGGCTAGCTCAGTCAGTAAAGCATGCAGCTCTTGATCTCAGTGTTGTGAGTTCAAGCCCCACATTGGGTATAGAGATTAGTTAAAAAAAAAATCTTTACAATAAATAAATAAATGGATCAGTAAAATAAAAAATAAAAATTAGGTCTAATGTTTTTCAGAGAACATCCTCTGTAGAATGCTTAAATATTTATTGACCATGCTTTAGTTAAGAGTTCAAAATAGATTGTGTGTTGAGAGAAAAGACATGTGTATCTCTATACTTTGTATCGCTTTCCTGGGGACTCCTAATTGTTTAAGAGGTTTGTGTCACCCAAACTTCTAGAGAGACTTAAGTAGAAACAATAAATGATACGTATATTTAGAAGTGTTTCAAGAGTAAAGATGTATTGAGAAAGTTGTCAAAGATTAATTTAGAAGTGTGTCACATTTGGTGCTCTGTTTAAAAGGACATTTAAGATATCTTTGCTAGAGTATCAAAGATAGAAGTGAGGTTCCATAAGCAAGAGTAAACTGATAGCATATCTAGATAGCATTCCAGTGCTTAAAACTGACCCTTATCACAATTGACTTATTGAAATTTAATTTGAAGAAAGCAGCAACTTAATAATTAAGCAAAATTAATCAGAGTAGCATATTTGAAAGAGAACTTTGAAATCTAGGCTGAAGTAGAGTTGGAATAAAATTTTGATTCTGTAATTCTTGGGGAGTAGCTGTTCTAACTACCATTTTACACATGAGGAAACTGAGACAGCATGGGTGGTTGATATGTCCAAAAGTTTTTAACCCATGGGCAAACTTTGACCATACATATGGAAGAAGACAAGAACACTGGCAACTGTGTGTAGGCTGAGTTCTTCTTTCCTCAACTTCTGTATTAAATGTGCTTTGATGGTTTTATTGTTCATCTTAGAAGAAAATGGAATTCATCTCCACTATGAACTTGAGATGGTTCTGAAATAACAGACTGCAAGCCATAACCTTGCAGGCCTGTTCAGTAGCATTTCCTAGGAGTATGTTCTCAGATTTAGTCATTCATTTATAGTCATCTTCTCTTTCCCTCCCTCTCTCCCACTCCACCCCTTGCTCACAGTTTTGTGAGAAGAAACTACCTTGATTTAAAATGAGTTAGATTTCTCAAATTCCACATATGAGTGAAATCATATTATATCTGTCTTTCTCTGGCTGACTTATTTTGCTTAGTATAATACCCTCCAGTTCCGTCTATGCTGTCGCAGATGGCAAGATTTCATTCTTTTTCATCACCGAGTAGTATTCCATTCATGTGGGTGTATGTACATATATACATACACCACATCTTCTATATCCATTAGGGAAGGGAAGGAAAAATCAGATAAAAACAGAGAAGGAGCCAAATCATAAGAGACTCTTAAATACAAAGAACAACTAAGGGTTGATGGGGTGGGGAGTTGAGGGGTGGGAGAAATAGGTGATGGGCATTGAGGAGGGCACCTGTTGGAATGAACACTGGGTGTTGTATGTTATTGATGAATCACAAGAATTTACTCCTGAAGCCAAGACTACACTGTATGTTAGCTAACTTGAGAATAAATTAAATAAATAAATAAATTTAGAGTTCAACTTTAAACACATGGCAAATAATTTCTCTGTGGAATTTTTTTTTCTATTTTTTAAAAGCTAGGTCAGTGGAAAGTCCAATCATGTGAAGAGAAACTTAAATATGTATGTAAAAAAAAGGGAGAACAAATGAATGATACCACTTCTGATAAGATATGCCCTCCAGATGAGGTATGTAAAATCCCTGCGTAAGTTTTTCTAAGCAATATTACAATTTCTTGGCTAAGGATGGTAGGTAAAACTGAAACAATTCAGACTTGGAAAAACAGAAGAAAGGACTACCTCTGTTCATTTATGTTAGAACAAATCAGAGGTCAGTGATTCATAACATTTTGGCATTCTTACAGAAGAAAAAACATTATAGGAAAAGGAGTTACCTACTCATGAATTTCTATAAAAATGTATGTGGTTACAATTTTTAATGCTGATATCTTTACTTTCCCCCCATTTATATTTATCCTGTTCAAAAATAATGCGACCAACAACATTATAGTATGATGAGCTATGCCCTAGAGGTAAAGAGAATTAAGACACACTGTCTGTCTGACACAGGCTCACACTCTTGTGGGAATTCTCTGTGAAGTTGTATCCTACCTTCATCATGTGAACGAGTTTACTGGCCATGCCCTTAATTTCTCTAAGTGTGAGATTTTATTAGTGCGGCAGAACCTTGCTTGTCAGAGCAGGGACATCAAGTCTGAAAGACAGTGTGATGATATTTCTCCTTTGATTTAGGACTGGAAAAGACATGGAGAAACCTGTTACAAGATTTACAAGGATGAGGTCCCTTTTGGAACCAAGTGCAATCTGACTATAACTAGCAGGTGTGACCATCAGGAAACATGTACTGGTGAAATTTTAACTCTGGGTCCCTTTGCTAAATAAACTTCCTAAGAAAAAGACGCATCTTCAATTTATATAGTAATTCAGTCGTAAAAAACACCTACTGGTTTGACTCCTGTTTTGTAGATTTGAGCAAGAATACCTGAATGATATGATTAAAAAGTATACTAACTCTCCAGGAAAATACTTCTGGACTGGCCTGAGAGATACAGATTCACATGGAGAGTATAGCTGGACAGGTGTTGGTGGAGTAAAGCAAGCTGTAACCTTTTCCAACTGGAATTTTCTTGAGCCAGGTGAGTGCCTTAGCCTTTAAAGTAATGGAATCTGATGACTAGTGAAATGCAGTATCCCTCCCAGATGTGTTCTTCACTTACCTTGGAAATGTGAGGAAAACGATAATCTTCAGGATGACAGTCTATCTGTGGAACTATAAATAGAAGGAGTGAATATGTCTTCCTTATTAAATTCCTGTGAATAATCTAGTAAAAGGAGCTAAAAAAACTCAGTTCTTGGAAACTACCTCTAATGGCTCAAAGCTAGAACCATCAGTGTGAGTTTTTTTTTTTTTATCTTTTCCATGTAAGTCTCAAACAGAATCTAGAAGCTTCATTTTGAAGTGTTTTACATTTTCATCTCTCTGCTTATTTCTTTCTCCAAAATTGAATTTATGTTTCATAAAAACAAAATTGTGTTTGTTTCTATTATTCCCAATGTGTGGGAATTAAGGAGGCAATATATTGTACTTATTCTGAAAGTTAGTTCATCCTTCTTTAACCAGCTCAAAGCATTGAGCATAATTAGCCGTAGAATCAAAATGTTTTGAACAACAAAGGACTTCGGAAGTCCCTTCTCATTTTATAGTTGAGAAGACAAGAGATTTAGAAAGGTGACTTACTTGACAAATGTTACCTGGTTATTGACTTGCTAAAATTCAGATCCCCTGATTTATAATCTAAAATACGTTTTTAAAATACTTTTTTAATGTTTATTTTATTTTTTTTTTATTTTATTTTTTTATTTCTTAAATTTACATCCAAATTAGCATATAGTGCAACAGTGATTTCAGGAGTAGATTCCTTAGTGCCCCTTACCCATTTAGCCCATCCCCCCCTCCCACAACCCCTCCAGTAACCCTCAGTTTGTGCTCCATATTTATGAGTCTCTTCTGTTTTGTCCCCCTCCCTGTTTTTATATTTTTGAGAGAGAGCGCAGGGGGGAAAGGCAGAGAGATTGGGGGACAGAGGATCTGAAGCAAGATCCGCACTGACAGCAGCAAGCCTGATGCTAGGCTCGAACTCACAAACTGTGAAATCATGACCTGAGCTTAAGTCTGTCGCTCAACCAACTGAGCCACCCAGGTGCCTCTAAAATCTTTTTTAGAGGATTTTGGCTTTCTATAAGACTGGAATTATAAAGCATCCAACTTTTCTCTCTTTGGATTATTTGTATTTTTTTTGTTTTTGTACAGTGTGATCACTAAGATCACTCTTTATAATGCAGTAATTTGAACATACGAGTGTATAATGACACACAAAATTTGAAATAGATTCTCGCCACCACAAATGTGAATGGTATGGATAGCAAAGTCATCTTTTCACTTCTAGAAAATGGAGGATACAGGTGCCAATCCTGGTTAAATATCACCTTAAATTATAATGTTCTAATATATAAAACACCTGGGATTTCTTTTATAGACATTCAGATATCTTAGGGTCAGTGTCATAATCATCATAGATAAGCCTTAATGATTGGAGAGATGCTCAGAAAGTAGTTTCAATGACATTCTCTCAGTCTTTTGGCCAGAAAGACTACCATTAAGCTCTCTTTACCATAATTACTCCCAGCTTCAGCCAGCTTGGTCCATCATGGAGAAGGCATGGGTAGTGGGCTGAACAGGGTGGGGAATAGCACATTCATTCAGGGCAACACAGCATTTTTCTCCCAGTCCCTTGTTCCAATTGCTGACCATGTATGGGACATTAGACAATGCCTGCTTCGTGGAATAGAAATTGGGCCTATTACTTTCCAAACTATGCTCTTCTTATCTTCTGCCCACTTCAGGCTGTATGGTGTAATGTAAAAGGGAGCATGGCACTTTTCAAGTGCTGACTCTACCACTCACTAACTATGGTTATGGCAAGTCACTTATTCTTTATTTGAAAAATGGATCTGATAATACAAACTGTTGCTTAATGTTGTGAATAAATAAAATTCTGGATGCCATAAAATAAATAGTAAACAACTGTATGTTACCAAACACCTCCTCCTACCTGTATTATACCAGCTCTTCCTTTGAATCTGAATCTGAAAGAGTTTTGTTTTGAGGGTTACTAAGTTGCCTTAAAACTGTTCAAAGTTGTTAAGCTAATATGAATATGAGCCACTTAGGCTACCCTGAGCAGCATAGTGGTTTAGGGTACAGCTCCACATGCAGAACTCCTGGGCTTTAATTCTGGATCAACCACTTACTAAACATTTACTTGAACAAGTCACTAATCCTCACTGTACCTTAGTATGACAACAGAACCAATCCTGAGGTTTGTTGTGAGGACTGATTCATTTAATCCTCTTAGAATAGTACTTAGGAAGTAATATACACTTCTCTTTATTATCACCATTGTCATCATCATCATAATTATTATAAACAATACATTTCTTTTGCCCATTTTCTTTTATATTCTTTCTCCAAACCTTGGCTCAAATAAAGGGTAAGGACACTAGAAAATGTTTGGACTTTAATTTTCAAATGTAATGTTTAGTTAAACTTTCTGTTAACCCCAGCTTCTCCAGGTGGGTGTGTGGCTATGGCTACTGGAAAGTCTCTTGGAAAGTGGGAGGTAAAGGACTGCAGAAAATTCAGAGCACTTTCAATCTGCAAGAAAATAAGTGGGCCCATTGAGCCTGAAGAGGTAGCTCCCAAGCCTGAAGCCCCCTGTCCTGAAGGCTGGCATAGTTTCCCCTCCAGTATTTCTTGTTATAAGGTAAAGTAACATTTTCATTCAGTTCCTCAATGAGGTTATCTTTCTACTATCCTAGTCCATATCCTTGTAGAAATTATGCTCCTCCCCAGACACATATGTAACCTACCAAGATGTTTGGGAGCACCATTGAACCTTTGTTATGAGACAGCTCATCCCCACATAAACTCACATCCTACCCAAAAGAACAAGACCTGGGTGCCTGGGTGGCCCAGTTGGTTAAGCTTCCAACTCTTGATTTCAGCTCAGGTCATGATCTCACAGTTCAGGAGATCGAGCCCCATGTGGGGCTCTGTGTTGACAGCGCGGAGCCTGCTTGGGATTCTGTCTTCCTCTCTCTCTCCCCTCTCACATGCTCATGCCCTCTCTCTGTCAGAGACATTTGGAAACTGATGTTTTCGGTGAAGGAGATAAGTGTCCAAGTATGACTATCAAAACCCTAACAATCTAATGATGCATTTGGAGGAGTGAATGTTGCATGATTTCTTTATCTATCATTTTTATGTTATAACTCATAAAAGTGAGATAACATATTAAATGACCCTGCTGTCAGTCAGAACTGGCTCTTTCCTAGTGTTCTTTTGTTCTGAGAAGTTGAGTAAGCTACATGCCACCCTGACGCTTTGCTTATGATTCTCCTATCTCTCTAATCCTTGCTGTCAAATGAAGAATTCTGTCAGTTCTTACAATTAAAAAAAATTATTTTAGGGCCCGTATCAGCCAGCTGATGCCATCCCCAGTGACTATGACAACAAACATTTAGTCTCATGTTCACAGATCTCTGGGTCAAAAGGGATTGATTGTTTTGGTTTAGGCTTGAATGGTCGAGCTCTGCTTTCAACTGTCGGTCAGCTGTGCTAGGCTCCAGACTCTGAGCTGGATATGCTGCCCTTTGATCTGGGTCTCAGACTTGAAGGGGCAGCAGCTGTCAGGGGCTTGTTCTTCTTATAGTAAATGGCTGGAGCCTAAGAGGCAAGCCTAACCATGTAAGCACATTTCAGGCCTCTGTTAACCTTACCTCCACTAATATGCCATTGATCACTGCAAGTCACATGGCCGGGCCCCAAATCAAGGTATGGGGAAGTATTCTTCCCCAACCAGGAGGTCAAGGCAAGAATGTACAGTTATATCACAGGAATTGAGACTGAAGAATTAGGACTAATAATTCAATCTACCATTGTATCATCTCCGTCTCTCTTTTTTTTTTGAAACGACTGTGGTTACTTTGCCATAAAATTAGTCATCACAAACCAAAGAAATAGAAATGGCAAGTTTTGTTTTGCTGACTTCTGTCAATGTTAGACCAGTGCAGTCAGCCTTTTGATTCATCTTCATCAGAAAATAGGCCTGTACTTGGGCAGGTCTCAGTGTATTATGTTTATAATTATTATTTTTAGCACATTTCTCTGCAGAAGTCCACTCCCAAAGTATTCATATATACCCTTTATAGCCTTACCTGCTGGTTCAATTTATTTCTCAAGGTCCTAGCAAAGCAGGAGACTATGGTGTCTTGTTGGAGCTGTTCCCCATACTGGCTGAGGAAGGTCATCCATCTGGCACCTGGGCTGGCCTTTAGTTGACATTTTCAGCGGGTCCTATCTGTGTCACGGTGTATGTTTTTTACCTGTTTTTATCACAGGTAAAAATAAAAACATTTTCCTTTTATTATTATGCCTATAAGAATCCATTTCATAAGCCTACACATTTGAATTTACGAAACATAATAAATGAGCAAAGGTAAAAAAAGAGACAAACCAAAAACGGACTCTTACTGATACAAGAACAAACTGACAGTCACCAGAGGGGAGGTGGGTGGGGAGATGAGTGAAATAGGTGAAGAGAATTAAAGAGTGTACTTATCTTGAAGAACACTGAGTAATGTATTGAATTATTGAATCACTACATTGTATACCTGAAATTACTATAACACTGTATGCTAATTATATTTGAATTAAAAACTTAATAAAAAAAGCCTACCGTTTGGCCATAATTAATTTTGAAATTATGAATACTTTATGATTATGCCACAAAACAAATTAACATTGTATTTTGTTAAGCTGTTTCATATAGAAAGAATTGTAAGAAAAAGGAACTGGGAAGAAGCTGAGAGGTTCTGCCAAGCTCTTGGAGGACACCTTCCTAGCTTCAGTCATATGGATGAAATAAAGGAATTTCTTCACTTTTTAATGGACCAGTTCAGGTAATACTTTTAGAATGAAATCTTCCATGGTAAATTTGATGTCCTCCAGTCAGAAGTGACATGTTTTATTTTCTAAAAGAGTCATTCAGTGCTTAGCAGTCATTCAGCATCAAACATTTTTATGTGCAAGACAGTGTGAATGATTCAAAGGTGAGGAAGATAGACTCCCCATCCTTTATGTAGCATGACCAAGTCCAATAGTGGGGATAAGAAAAGTGTGGTGAAAAATCTAGCACAAAGGTAAGGAGGGGCCATGGGAATGCTAAGGACAGATGAAGTGCTTTGGGGAGGTATAGCTGGGAAAAATGTTATGAAGAAGGATGGATCTTGGAAGGTGAGGCAGTATTTTGAAAAATAAGATAGGAGAAGGTGTCAGAGACAACAGAACATTAGCAAACTTACTGAGACCAGAGTGTACAGATACAGTCAAGGAGACTGAGAGTCAAGGAGAAATGAGCCATACCACATAGTTGGAAAATGAGATTTGGATATTAAAATGGAGCATCCTTGTTCGCCAGGGAAGGAATTTGACCTTAAGTCAATAAGCAAAAAAACCAGACAACAATGTGTGTGTGTGTGTGTGTGTGTGTGTGTGTGTGTGTGATACATATGTGCGAAGAGAGGAAGAGAGAGAGAGATTGAGAGATGGTAGGTACATGCAGGGCAAGTAATTCGAAGGCTATTACAGCCCTCATGTGGAAAACTACTTTGAGGATAGACAGTAAGAATGTGAAAATAGGAAAGTAATCAGAGGTGTTATAAACACAGAATCAATAAACCATTGCAATTTTGATGTTACGATGGAAGGATTTCAGGATGATTTTTCTGATATTCTAAGGACGATGTGGAGAAATATGGGCCAAGTGATGCTATCAAAGCAAAAAAAAAAAATTTCTCTGAAGCTTTGGGAGCAATCATGAATATGAGGGCCTTCAACTCCACAAATTTATTTTTTTCTTCCCCAAATTTATGAACTGAAAAGAAGACCCAAATCTGTAAATCAAGGATTTAGGGCATACCAGGCAGAACCATGTCAAGATTACCACTTGGACATACCTTAGTGAATACTTGCCTTATTATTTTGACTCAAAAACCTCAAAGAAAAACAGCAAATAAACAAACAAACAAACAAACAAACAAAACAGGTGCCAAAACACAAAATCCAACTAGCTTTCTTCTCTAGGACATTAAATGTAAGAAGGCATTTTAAAGCTGACATTTATCAGGGCGCCTCAGTGGCTCGGTCGGTTAAGCGTCCGACTTTTGCTCAGGTCATGATCTCACACTCTGTGAGTTCGAGCCCCACGTCAGGCTCTGTGCTGACCGCTCAGAGCCTGGAGCCTGTTTCAGATTCTGTGTCTCCCTCTCTCTCTGCCCCTCCCCTGTTCATGCTGTGTCTCTCTCTGTCTCAAAAATAAATAAACGTTAAAAAAAATTAAAAAAAAAAACCTGACATCTATCCTGAAACTAACTTTATACTGTATGTCAACTAACTAGAATTTAAATAAAAACTTGAAACAAAAACAAAAACAAAAAAACACCTGACATTTAAAGAGTTTTGAGGTGGAAATGTTTGTAATATATTATAGTTCTCAACTACATTGCTTTTCATTTGTGAAGATTGCAATTGATATAACACTATAGCTTCTTTCTTGAAAAAAAATTCAAAGATACATTCCAGCTGAGAGATGAAAAAAATCAAGAACACATGAATAGGTAATTTATTTTAAAAGAATTTGAAGGAAGAATATATAATGTAAAAACAGCCCCAGTCTATATAATGCAATATATATATATATATATATAATTATAAAAATAGAAAGAAATTATTCTAAATTCTGAAAGAAACCTAAGAATATTTTAACAAGACCAGGTGTTTAACTCTATTTATAAATAAAAACTGGGATATGCTGAGATAAATGGTGGTAAAAAATGAAAGTATAATAAATTCCTCATTTACCTAGAAGTCATATTTAGAACCATAGATTATGTACATTTTTAAAACAAACTGTGTTCATCTACTGAATATGTAATGGATGAAAAAAGGTTTATATAGCAAACTGTAAAAAAATAAAATAACAAAGCATGAAATCCAATAAAGCAAGGTGACAGAAGACCAAATTTATCCATTATCAGTTATATTTATGTCCAAGACTGCAAATTTGCTCAATAATGATATTCGATAATATGCTGTTGAAAGATACCTCATGCAACTCTTGCCATTCTACCCAGCCCAAAGAGTATAATGTTATTTTCCCAGAAGGAAGAAGCTACAAAGTATTTCAAAATAGAAAATTTTGATAAAAATCTGTATTTTTAACACTTCTTTAAAAATTAAACAATAGGACATGTCTTCATATTATAATAGCAATTAGTTAGTCCTGAGTAGCCAGTGACCCACCAAGATAGGACATCACTCTCCAATTTGTGGTGGTCCCTAATTTATTACTTCTTGACTTACTTTACTTATATTCTTGTCCCATTTTAACATAAATAGCAATTTAGTTAATGATCACGAACTTGATACCACAAATAAAATGGGAAAATTAAAAGAATGAGCAAAATTATACTGTGTGTGAACAAAACCTAAAGTCACAGTATTTTAAAAAAAATTTTTTTAACGTTTATTTTTGAAGGAGAGAGAGACAGAGCATGAATGGGGGAGGGGCAGAGACAGAGGGAGACACAGAATCCGAAGCAGGCTGCAGGCTCTGAGCCATCAGCACAGAGCCCGATATGGGACTTGAACCCACGAACTGTGAGATCATGACCTGGGCTGAAGTCGGACACTCAACCGACTGAGCCACCCAGGTGCCCCCTAAAGTCACAGTATTAATATTAGATAAAATACACTTGAAGTAAAAATGCATTGAATGGGGAAATGAGATCTATTTCATTTTGAATAAAGGTACATTCTACAATGAAGTTATAGCAGTCAAAAACCATTACACATTTAAAAATAATAGCATCAAAATATATAAAGCAAAAATATTAATTATATTAGTGCAATTGTCCAACAGATAACAGTAATGGGAGACTTTAACATTTGTCTCATTCATTAACAAGTGAGACAGACAAAAAGGAAATAATGTAGAACATGTGAATAGTATAATTAAGGTTGATTTAATAATATCCTCTTTGTTCCTACATTACAAATTCCATATATACTTTCTCTTAGAGCTCGTTGACTGAATCACTTACAATAACTGATCTAATAGGCTAAAAAGCAAACCTAAAATTACTAAGTGATGAAATTATACAGGTAAATAAGAAGTGAAGTCAAACCCTTTTGTGGCAAAAAAATAAAAACTGTATAAATGGCAATGACAACACTCATTCTGAAATGCATGGGATAGAGCCAAAGCTATAGTTGTAGGTACATTAATAGCTTTAAGAGCTTTAATAATTGGGGTGCCTGGGTGGCTCAGCCAGTTGGGCATCTGACTCTTGATTTCAGCTCAGGATGTGAGATTGAGCCCTGTGTCAAGCTCCCGTGTCAAACTCTGCATTGGGCTTTGCTCTGAGCACGGAGCCTGCTTGAGATTCTCTCCCTCTCCCTTTTCCCCTGCTTGCACTCATTCTCTCTAAAATAAAATTTTAAAAAAGAGCTTTAATTATTAAATTAAAATAAAGAAAATAAGCATTCACCTAAAAGTAAAAATAAATTTCAACATAAATACAAGGAAACCATAAGAACCAAATAAGTAAATAAATACATAAAGAAAGAGAGAGAGATTTAAAATGAAGCTTTAGTAAGGGATTATAAAACTTACTTCATGGAGAAATTTTTAATTGGTAAGACTATGCATAATTCTATGCTGTTACAAATGAAATTGTTAAAATAGTCTCCAGGGAAATACAAATTAGTATACAATTGATTTGATAAGTAGAAACCCAATAATTCAATAGCCATGAAAGAAATGGAAAAAGCTGACAAAGAATTTCTTCTAAGAAAGATAGGAAGTATAAACATACGGTTATATATACGAATTTCTTTACATTTTATTTTTTTATTTTTTTATTATATGAAATTTATTGTCAAATTAGTTTCCATACAACATCCAGTGCTCATCCCAAAAGATGCCCTCTTCAACGCCCATCACCGAATTTCTTTACATTTTAAAGCAGAGATCATTACCTTGTATTTCAGGAGTACAAGCAAGAGCTTGTATTCCATTACATAGAAACTGATGCAGACATCAGGTTTATTTAACAAACTAGTCTAATTCTGATATCAAAGACTATCAACAACAGCACAAGGAATTACAGACCAACCTCATGACTAGACTTGAAAAAGTAAATACTGGGGCACCTGGGTGGCTCAGTGGGTTGAGCATCTCACTCATGGTTTCAGCTCACGTCATAATCTCACGGTTGGGGGGTTTGAGCCCCACATTGGGCTCTGCTCTGACAATGCAGAACTTGCTTGGGATTCTCTCACTCTCTCTCAAAATAAATAAATAAATGTTAAAAAAAGAGAGGGGCACCTGGGTGGCTCAGTGGGTTAAGTGTCCAGCTTCAGCTCAGGCCATGATCTCACGGTTTGTGGGTTCAAGCCCTGCAAGGGGCTCTGTGCTGACAGCTCAGAGCCTGGAGCCTGCTTCAGATTCTGTGTCTCCCTCTCTCTCTGCCCTTCCCCCTCTAGCACTCTGTTTCTCTCTCTCTCTCTCTCTCTCAAAAATAAATAAATGTTTAAAAAGAACTTTTTAAAAATCAAACAACAACAAAAACACACACTATTGTGTTTTTCTCATTAAAGAAAGGGAATTTTCACTACTATGAGCCGGAAACCTGATGTAAAATACAGTACATGTGTTCCATAAATACTTATTAAGCATCTGTTGTAGAAGTTCAGGCATTCTGGACTTCATTTTCCAGCATTAGGAATTAATATACAAGATTTCATTGCACACTAACCTGAGCTAATTGGGATATACAAACTCTTAGTTTCCTTTTGGGGTTAGTGCTTCTTAGCTACTTCCCACAACCTTGTGAGTAGATTTTAATGAACACAAAACTCAGACCAAATCTTTCCACATATATAAACATTTAGTAAATAAACATTCATTGAAGCAGGCACAAAACATTTCATAGAATCTGTTTTGTAACCTTCCAACATCCCATCTAGTCTGTCCTTGGTGTTCCACCCACCATCTTACAAGGAAAGTTCATTTGAGGTAGATTTGACAGTATTCCAGAGACAGAATTCTATTCCCATTAATAGCTGGCATCAGGCAGTTCCAATCACTTGACCCAATGACTGGACATGGGACCATTTAGAGATCAAGCCCCAGGTCCATTTCTTTTTTTAAAAAAAAGTTCATTTATTTATTTTGAGAGAGAGATAATGTGAGTTGGGGAGGGGTAGAGAGAGAGGGAGAGAGAGAATCCCAAGCAGGCTAAACACTGTCAGCACAGAGCCCCGCAGGAGGCTGAATCCCATGAACCATGAGATCATGACCTGAGCTGAAATAAAAAATCGGAGGCTCAACTGACTGAGACACCCAGGTATCTCAAGCCCCAGATCATTTGTCATGGTACTGGCTAGCAGCCTCAGCAGAAAGTAATAACCTTTTATGAAGGGTGAGAGTGTCCCTAAATATTTTAGCTATTCCCCATATCTTACATAATTTAAATTTCACCAATGAGAGACCATTTCTAACATCATGCTGGTGAACAAGCTTCTAATTTCTAATCAGATATACACTCATTTCTGATATTCACTCTGCTAATAACCAAAACCTCAGGTGTAGCTTCAGATACCACACATCCTTGCGGTGGCCACCTCTAGAACATACTCTAATATCCTGATGTTCCTCCCTGAAGTGAGAATTTTGATCAGGGCAACTTACTGACCCCTATATCTCAAGCTTGACATATACAATATCATACTGTCTAAGCTAAAGTATTTTTAAAGCAAAATATTGACATAAACAAACTGGGTTTTGAATAACACCAAGTAAGAGGTTAGAAACCTTTAACTGGAACAGGGAGCCATGGATAAGTAATAAGCAATGAGGTTATAGATATTTATGGGAATCAGTTGATGGAAAATGGAATAACATGTGACATAAGAGCTTCTAAATACAGAATAGATTATACTAAAAAGCAAAACTAAAATGCCAGAGGTAATTAAGGAATTTTTTTGTTTCTGATCACACTTGCTGAGTTTCCTTTCAATTAAAATTAATACATGCTCATTATGTAAGATTTGGGGAATATAAAAAATAACACTGAAAAAAAATAAAAATCATCTCAAATCCTAGCTCTGTAAACATAGTTAGCATTGAATGCTGAACATAGCATTTAATGTGACTCCTTTCTACTTTCTCTCATTCCCATGCATATAGCTTATTTTCCAAAGGATGTACAAGAATCAATGTGCAATTTTTTTCTGACCACAGAAGTAATGTATATTTAATTTAGAAAACAGAAGAGCACAAAGAAACCCCACAAGTCACCATAATCCTTTTGTTCATAGGGACCGTATTTTATTTGTATTCTTAAGCCAGCAGCTAATACATGCCATATTAAGGCAGACTGTGTTGTCTGCTTAATACGTGCTCCATTAATAAAGAGATCATTTGCCCATGTTATACTTAAAAACGTAACATATTCTAAATCCAATTCTGTAACCATGGGTTGAAGGGAAGGAAGGAGGCAAACCCATTTATATCAGAAAATGATTCTAAAGCTTACTCCTCCAACGCCTTACCTTTTTATTGCAGAAATTGACCTTTCTCAGATGTCCATTGCTCATATTGTGTGTTGCATGCCAAGGAGTTAAGTCAGATTACTGCTATACTTCTCACAATCTAAGTTCCACATCTCTATTTGTATTTCAGTGAAAAGGATTCATGGTGCACCAAGTCATTAAGGCTCTAAGATCTTTGTAACTCTTAATGGCAGCCCACCAGGGAAAGCCATTGTAGAGCAAAAATAGTTTTAGGATTAAAGGGGAAAGCCTTGTTTGCAATGCTGTTGCTGCTGTGTGTGCTACCTCCTGTGATGTGGCATGAATGGATTTAGATATAAATCTAAGGCTTTGCAGACTAAGCGCCCTCATCAAATAGTATTTATTGTGGTTTATAGCTGAGATACTGTTTTCCTTAGAAACCAGATGCAGCAGGAAATTTGATTGAGTAAGAATTTTAACACAGATACACATATTAACCTTTTGTGCAATGTCTTCTTAACCTAATACCCTAAAACCATATACTTAGTGCTTGTAGTAGAAGAAATTTATAAAAAGAGAGAGAAATTTTCCATTTGATTCAATTCTCCAGTTATGCTCCATTTTTTTCCCTCAAATTTTCTTTTTTTATTTAATTTTTTTAAATGTGTCTTTATTTTTGAGAGAGAGACAGAGTATGAGCAGGAGAGGGGCATAAGAGAGAGGGAGACACAGACCAAACCAGGTTCCAGGCTCCGAGCTGTCAGTACAGAGCCTGAAGTAGGGCTCGAACTCACGAACTGTAAGATCATGACCTGAGCCAAAGTCGGATGCTCAACTGCTCAACTGACTGAGCCACCCAGATGCCCCTCCCTCAAGTTTTTGAAATCCACATTGAGGTGTGCAATAATTAATGTGATTTCCAATTTATTCTTCTCCTTATCTGCCTAGGGATAAACCAGGTCAAACCAGGAATAAGTTACAATTGAGGAAATATGTTCCACCTCTTACCACACATGGAAAAAAAACCCAAGTAGCTACTATTTTCTATATTTATAACACACTAATGAATCTCTTGAAGTGGTAGCTGAAAACTATAAATATCTGGGTTGAAATGAAATTCAGTCTCAGAAAGTAGTGAATATTAAAATTTTTGGACAATGGGGCAAATTGTGTTTTCTAGGAAACTGTTTTCTGAGATGCTACTGAGGAAGCAAAAAGGAGCTTGAAAGGTTTCTAAGTGTGAAAAGTCGGGGCTGAGAGAGGACTGGGTGGAAAGGTTAGAGATAAGATGTCTAAAGAGGATTTCTATGGGAGCTGACTATACAGTAAATGCAGGTGCCAAGTGATCTTTGACCATCTTCCTGGTTGTACTGTTGATTGTGAAAAGAAGAATATCTAAGGCTTACTTGAGGTAAACACAAAATTTTGCACAAATTCCCCAGCTCAAATATATTATGTGCAAAAATTTGAAAGAAATAAAGTCACATCTTCAAGTAAATAACAAGGAAGCAAACTTGACCTTCTCTTTATGTTACCTGTCTGACTTTAATTATATTGTATATGGCAATTATCTAGTCTCTGTGTTTTAGAAATTCAACATTTGGTAGGGGTGGCTCAGTCGGTTAAGCACCCGACTCTTGATTTCAGCTCAGGGGTTCAGGTTATGATCTCACAGTTCATGGGATTGATGCCCCCACCCCCACCCACTGTCGGGTTCTGTGAGCACAGAGCTTGCTTGAGATTTTCTCTCTCCCTCTCTCTGCCCCTCCCTTGCTCTCTCTCTCTTTCTCTCCCAAAATAAAGAAATAAACTTAAAAAAAAGAAATTATACTGTTGGGATGTATGATAAATTTGGAAGCCTGTTAGAAAGCTCTGAATAGTTGAAGACACAACTACAAATTCTTCTTATAGCTGCTAAATTCAAATAGGATTTAATTGTCTCCACTGGATTATCTTAAGTCTAAAAATGTCTGTATGAAAGAAAACAGTATAACAATAAAGACTAAGGGGATTGTCCTCATATTCCACTGCAATAAGTTTAAAAGCTTAAGGCTGAAATGATGAAAAGTATTTCTTTATATTAAAGTATGAGGGACTCCCATCAGACGAGAGTCCAGGGCCAGATGGCTTTCCAGGGGATTTCTACCAAACATTTAAAGAGGAGTTAACACCTATTCTTTTGAGGCTGTTCAAAAAAATAGAGATTGAAGGAAAACTTCCAAACTCATTCTGTGAGGCCAGCATTACCTTAATTCTAAAACCAAAGACTATACTAAAAAGGAGAACTACAGACCAATTTCCCTGATGAACATGGATGCAGAAATCCTCAACAAGATACTAGCCAACTGGATCCAACAATACATTAAAAGAATTATTCACCACAATCAAGTGGGATTTATTCCTGGGATGCAGGGCTGGTTCAATATCCACAAATCAATCAATGTGATATATCACATTAATAAAAGAAAGGATAAGAACCACATTATCTTCTCAATAGATGCAGAGAAAGCATCTGACAAACTACAGCATCCTTGATAAAAACCCTCAAGAAAGTAGGGGTAGAAGGATCATACTGCAAGATCATAAAAGCCATATATGAAAGACCCACTACTAATAACATCCTCAATGGGGAAAAATTAAGAGCTTCCCTGCTAAGGTCAGGAACAAGACAAGGATGTTCATTCTCACCACTGTTATACAACATAGTGTTGGAAGTCCTAGCCTCAGCAATCAGATAACACAAAGAAACAAAGGCATCCAAATCAGCAAGGAGGAAGTCAAACTTCCACTCTTCGCCGATAACATGATACTCTATGTGGAAAACCCAAAAGATTCTACTAAAAACTGCTAGAACTGATCCATGAATTCAGCATAGTCACAGGATATAAAATCAATGCACAGAAATTGGTTGCATTTCTATACATCAATAATGAAACAGCAGAAAGAGAAATCAAGGAATCGATCCCATTAACAATGGCACCAAACACCATAAAATGCCTAGAAATAAACCTAACCAAAGAGGCGAAAAATCTATGCACTGAAAACTATAGAAACCTTATGAAAGAAATTGAAGAGGACACACAAAAATAGGAAAAATATTGCATGCTCCTGGATTGGAAGAACAAATATTGTTAAAATGTCGATACTACCCGAAGTAATCTACATATTCAATGCAATCCCTGTCAAAATAACACCAGTATTCTTCACAGAGCTAGCACAAACAATCCCAAAATTTGTATGGAACCAGAAAAGACCCTGAATAGCCAAAGCAATTCTGAAAAAGAAAAGGAAAGCTGGAGGCATCACAATTCCAGACTTGAAGCTATATTACAAAGCTGTAATCATCAAGAGAATATAGTACTGGCACAAAAAGACACATAGATCAATGGAACAGAATAGAGAACCCAGAAATGGACCCACAAACATATGACCAACTAATCTTAGACAAAGCAGGAAAGAATATCCAATGGAATAAAGACAGTCTCTTAAGAAAATGGTGCTGGGAAAACTGGACAGCAACATGCAGAAGAATGAACCTGAACCACTTTATTACACCATACACAAAAATAAACTCAAAATGGATGAAAGACCTAAATGTAAGACAGGAAGTCATCAAAATCCTAGAGGAGAAAACAGGAAACAACCTCTTTGACCTCGGCCACAGCAACTTCTTACTTGACATGTCTCCGGAGGCAAAGGAAATAAAAGCAAAAATGAACTATTGGGACCTCATCAAGGTAAACTACTGGGACCTCATCATAGTGAAGGAAACAATCAGCAACCTAAAAGGCAAACAATGGAATGGGAGAAGGTGTTTGCAAATGACATATCAGATAAAGGGCTAGTATCCAAAATCTATGAAGAACATATCAAACTCAACACCCAAAAAACAATCCAGTGAAGAATGGGCAAAAGACATAAATAGACAATTTTCCAAAGAAAATATCCAGATGGCTAACAGACACATGAAAAGATGCTCAACATCACTCATCATCAGGGGAATACAAATCAAAACCACAATGAAATACCACCTCACACCTGTCAGAATGGCTAAAATTAACAACCCAGGCAACAACAGATGTTGGTGAGGATGTGGAGAAAGAGGAACCCTTATGCACTGCTGGTGGAAATGCAAACTGGTGCAGCCAGTCTGGAAAACAGTATGGAGGTTCATCAAAAAATTAAAAGTAGAGCTACCCTATGACCTAGCAATTACACTACTAGGTGTTTATCCAAAGGATACAAAAATGCTGATTAGAAGGGGCACATGCACCCCAATGTTTATAGCAGCACTATTAATAATAGCCAAAGTATGGAAAGAGCCGGAATGTCCATCAACTGATGAATAGATAAAGAAGATGTGGTCTATATATACAATGGAATACTACTGTACAATCAAAAAGAATGAAATCTTGCCATTTGCAACAATGTAGATGGAACTAGAATATATTACGCTAAGCGAAATAAGTCAAACAATGACACGTATCATATGATTTCACTCATATATGGAATTTAAGATACAAAACAGATGAACATAAGGGAAGGGAAACAAAACCAATATAAAAACAGGGAGGGAAACAAAACACAAGAGACTCTTAAATGTAGAGAACAAACTGAGGATTGCTGGAGGGGTGTTGGGTGGGAGTATGGGCTAAATGGGTAATGGGCATTAAGGAGGGCACTTGTTGGGATGAGCACTGGGTGTTATATGTAAGTGATGAATCACTAAATTCTATTCCTGGTATCATTATTACACTGTATGTTAACTAACCTGGATTTAAATTTAAAAAAATAAAAAGTATGAGGGAATATTGAATAGAGGAAAGAGGTAAAGAAAAGCAATTAGTTTATTAAAAAGTGAGAAATTACTTGTAAAATAGTTTGCTCTACACTAGGTGTTGTATGGAAACCAATTTGACAATAAATTTCATATTAAAAAAATAAAAATAAATAAAAGTTTGCTCTAGACTTGATTCACTAGCAAATTCTTTGAATTGCAGACTTATACTTTTTAGCTATACATTCCATATATTCCATACATTCTATTGAGCTTGAGAGTAAGAATTAATTTTAGATTTGGATCCTATCTGTTCTCTGATATGTGTTATATGTATCTAACATTTATATGTATTATTATGCACATATAACATACACTCATATGTACTGATCATATATACTACATGCAGTTAGAAGGTTAAATTATAAGGAAAGTAACCAACATCACCAAAAAAAATTATATGTTTAGATAATAGTCTATTTATTAAGGCCTAAAAAGTGTAACATACCTTAGATAATATTTTCAAGTGGGGTGAGAGGTGAAGAAAATGTTTTTATGGTTCTATCACTTCTATTTATATTGCCAATATCTTCCTAGCCAGAGAATAGGTTTAATTGAGGAAAAGGATATTTACAATGTATGTCCCTGCTTCTATGTATTATTGTATATATCCTTACTTGGAATGTCTTTCCTTTCTCTTCTCAGTCAGTTGTAATATTCATATGTGCTAAACACTCAGATTATGACTCAAAAGAAATGTTAGCCATCCTTTGAAGACTATCTTTTGTTCTACTGACCTCACAAAATGTACTGTGACTTGCTGCGGTCCACAGTGACCCTCTTTTTCTGAACTTTCGTAATGCTTAAAATTTATACAAATTTTACGTCACTTGGTATCTTTCTAAATGGCCATTATTTTCTTTGTTCATGTATATATCATCCTCCTGACTAGTTTCTATGCCATTTGAGGATAGATACTAGGTCTTGTACTTCTCTGTGTCACCATGGCACCTAGCTCAATGCCTTGTACATAGAAGTATAATAGTAATGAGTGTTAAATATAACCATTTAAATGACTTTAATTATATTGCTCTGGTATATTCATGGGTATAACCCATGAAGTTTGGCACTTAGAAGATACTTATACTTGATCTTTAAAAAAAGCAGGGGGCACCTGGCTAGCTCAGTTGGTACAGCATGCAACTCTTGATCTCAGGGTTGTAACTTTGAGCCCCACATTGGGTGTTGAGATTACTTAAAAATAAAATCTTTGAGAAAAAGGGGCACCTGGGTGGCTCAGTCAGTTAAGCATCCAACTTCGGCTCAGGTCATGATATCACAACTCATGAGTTTGAGTCCTATGTCAGGCTCAATGCTGACAGCTTAGAGCCTGGAGCCTGCTTCAGATTCTGTGACTCCCTATTTCTCTGCACTTCCCCTGCTCATGCTCTCTCTTTCTGTCTCTCTGTCTCTGTCTCCCTCCTCTCTCAAATATAAATAAACATTTTTTTAATCTTTGAAAAAAAAGATATTTATACTTGTTTACTCTAAACTTAATGGGCAGTGGGAATAAAATTTTTTTTTTAATTTAAATTTAGCCAAATGATTTGTACTACATTAAAAAAAAGATATCTAAATGTGTTATAAACACTTTAAGCAAATGCTATTGCTATCTTTGACTGTATCTGAAAACATTATCTAATATTGAAGCTCTCCAGTAAAAGTTTTAGATTATCATGCATTTTTTTTTCCTCTGAAGTTCAAAATGGAAAGTTTTTACCTTTCATATGAAGAACATAACTTAAAATTTAGTTTTAAGAAGTATGGTACTTTTCCCATATTTAGGGTTCGGTTTCATTTCAAAAGATGTCTTTATAGAGCTTAAAATGGTGCTTTTCAGTTAGTGACAAGACAAACTTCTATGTCTTAAGCATTTTATTTATTTATTTTATTTTTAATTTTTTAATGTGTATTTATTTTTGACACAGAGACAGAGCATGAGCGGGGGAGGGGCAGAGAGAGAGGGAGACATAGAATCCAAAGCAGGCTCCAGGCCCTGAGCTGTCAGCACAGAGCCTGATGCGGGGCTTGAACTCACAGACCGTGAGATCATGACCTGAGCCAAAGTCAGACGCTCAACCGACTGAGCCACCCAGGTGCCCCTATGTCTTAGGCATTTTAGACATGTGAATACTAAATATTTTTGCCAAATCTGTGCTCACATTGTTTTTTAATACTTTCTTTTTACATAGTGACCAGCGTTGGCTGTGGATAGGTTTGAATAAAAGGAGCCCAGATTTACAAGGATCCTGGGAGTGGGGTGATCATACACCAGTAAGTTTAAACTTTCTCGTTTGGGTTAATATAAAGGGATTATTTGTTTCAATATCAAGTGAATTGATAAATAATACACCCATAGACCATACAAGTGTTAAAGTTATGAAGAAGTATCTTTGTTGAAATGGAAATCTGTTCACATATAAGAAGGGAGGGGAAAAGTTACTAATCTCATTTTTATTTTAAAAAATAACCGTATAAAGGCACCTGGGTGGCTCAGTCAGTTAAGCACCCTGGCTCTTGATTTAGGATCAGGTCATGATCTCATGGTTCGTGAGAGCCAGCCCCGCTTGAAGGCTCTGCACTAATAGCTCAGAGTCTGCTTGGGATTCTCTCTCCCCACTGCTCACTCTGCCCTTCCCCCACTCATACTTTTTTCTCTCTCTCTCAAAATAAATAAACTTAAAAAAATTAGAATTAAAATTTAAAAAATAATTTAGTTTCTCTATAGTCCAAAAAATATGGATATATAGATATAGCGGTCATCTTTGGATAGTAAAGTTTTTTTCTTTTTCTTTGTGCTGTTTTTTATGTCCTTTTTTCACAATGAGAAGCTTCTATTTTTATTAGAGTTACATAAGAGTTATGTAAAAGAGTTTTACTAGAGTTACGTAAAAAAGAATATGTCTTTATTGGGGGAAATAATTTGTTTGGGGAAACCTTAAAAAGACCTTAAATACTATTTCAAATGTTTATATTATCTTAAAGAGAAGTTTTAGGTAACATTTATAGGAGCAAATTATTCTCAAATGTATTGAATATTGACTCCACATTACCATTGTGTCAATTCATTGTATATTCTTTCCAAACATAAAATCCCTTGACTTTCATTTTTAAATGGGTGCATGTCTAAAATTAGTTAACTGAATAACTAGCATTTCAACAGATGCCAAAAAAAAAAAAAGGTCTTTTGTAAACTCCTGATTCTCTGTGATCCCAGATGCAAACTTAATACACCGCTAACCTCCACTTCTGTAACTATAGCTTCCTTCGTTGGGAAACTGACAACAGTACGATATTTTCTAAGTCATCTGATGATTTAACATCCTGATATTAAAAAAAAGAGAGAGATGAAAAGTTTTCCTTCCATGGCATGTGAATGTGTTTGAGTTATTAAAGCTTCCTAAATTACATCTAAATTGCAAATATATATACATCAGTCTTAAGTTCTCAAGCCTCTCTTGTTCTTTAAGGTGTCTACTATCATCATGGAAAATGAGTTTCAGCAGGATTATGATATCAGAGACTGTGCTGCTGTCAAGGTCGGTACAATGCTGGAAAATCTGCATATTTAAAAAATAAATTTGACATTGTGTTCAGTCAGGCAACAGATCCACAGAGTGCCTTTTGTGTGTGGAGCATGATATTGGGTGCAGTGGAAGGTAAGAACCAAGCTACCTAACTTACACTTCATTTGAGAAGATAAAATTCATATTCAGGAAAGATGGCTTTTATTACTGTACAGTAATAGGCTCCAAGTGAATGAGCTGAGGAGCACTAATGAAACTCAGAAGAAGTGATTCCTATGGCCTATTTCCAGAAGGAGGTGGGACTTGAACTGTTGCACAGGTAGGATAGGGTAAGCCTTTCCAATGGGGGATGACATGAGGAGGTGGCATAAAATCACAAGAGAGTTGAAGGGAGAGGCTAAGGCAGTGAGAACAGAATACAGATCAAGAAGGTTTCTTTGGTGCCGTGGTTGAAAACAAAGTTGAGGGGGGTGGCGCTTGGGTGGCTCAATCGGTTGAGCCTCTGACTCTTGATTTTGGCTCAGGTCATGATCTCACAGTTTGTGAGATCAAGCCCCACAATGGGCTCTTCATTGACAGTGTGGAGCCTGCTTGGGATTCTCTCTCTCTCTCTCTCTCTCTCTCTCTCTCTCTCTCTCTCTCTCTGCCCTCTCCCTGTACTTGAGCCCACTCACCCTCTCTCTATCTCTCTCTCAAAATAAATAAACCAAAAAAAAAAAAAAAAAAGAAAAAAGAAAAAAAAGTTGAGAAATTAGATTGATGGTAAGCAACAGCATTATTAAGGATTTTTGACAAGAAACCAAGGAGGGCGAAGAAGATTCATATCAAGTCAGATTTCAAGATGCAGCAGATAGGATCAGAAGGCAATAAAAGACCAGTTAGGTATCTTCCTTTGCAAAATTCATTCACTTATTGATTCCACTAATGACAGTCCAAGCATTGGACTAGATGATTGACAGTGGTGATAGTGATGATGGTGGCAGCAGCTAATACTTGTGGACTCATGAGCCAGGCACAGTGCTAGGCATGTCACACTTATTATTTCATTTAATGCTTACATGACCTTGTGAGGTAGATACTATTACCATATTCACCTTATGAGTTCTGAGAAATTTGAGTTCTGAGTAAGTATACATGATTATAGAACCGAAATTTAACCCCCCGTGTCTGGGTCCACACTACTATATGACTAGGCATTTATAGAAACAGTCAGAAAGGATACTGGCTTATGGAGAAAATACTACATTTTAGTTTAGATATTTTTAATTCAAGCTAGTAGTAAGAAATATTCTATAGTAAGTTGAAGTTAAGAGACTGGAGTTGAAGGAAAAATGTATATTAAAAAAGTATAAAGGGCCAAAAGTGGATTTAGGGGAATCATCAACACACAGAATGTAAGAAGAGGAAGTAGGAGACCTATAAATGATATCTTTGCTATGCACGCCCAAGAAAGAGATTCAAGAAGGTGATTGCCCAGAAGTGCTGCAGGAAGGTTGAGAAAAGAACTGAAAAGGTCATTGGAAAACACTATTTTCTAAGCACCTGTTCTAGTAATAAACTATATAGTATCATGCCATTTTTATAGAATTCTGTTTAACACATAGAAGATGAAAACTTCAGAGAAGCTTATAAAGTTTCCAGAACACTGATGCAATAAACTATGTTCTATGTAAGTAGAATCCCTATGTGTGAAAAGAGTCAAAAATCTACCAAAGAACTAAATAAAAGAGACACTGATGCTACCTGTGTCAGGAACAAGGCCAGCCAGGGCAGTGTTCTGGAAGGAGAATCTCACCTAACCTGCCACAGTACCCACCAGAATCTTGGTCATAAGAGAGAGCAGTCCAAAGAATGGTGGCGGTTCCTCCCAGGTCATGCCCTCTCCTTTCCTTTCTTCTCTGCTTGCTGGCTGGGGTTTATAGAGAGCAATCTTGGATCACATAGAAGAAGCTCACATCCTGGCAGTGCAGAGCAACACCACAGCAGGAACCTAGGCCCTTGATGTCAGCCTCTAATGTCACATTTCACAGATCTGCTTTCATCACAGTCTGCTATTTGGAAGCCACGGAAATAAGCATCTTTTTCTAGCTTGACCTTTCTCAAATTTAAAGGTGCAACCTACAATTTCGTATCAACAAGAACAGAAAAAAAAAAGCAATAATTTATATTTTGGACATAAACATGACCTTATCATAAACATGACCTTATTTCCTTTATCAGCCCCTTTGAAGGTTCTTGATTAGGCTGTTAACCATTTAAACACTGTGTTCATTCATTGAACAAATATCTTAGGTGCTAGAGCTAAAATAGATTAAACGCTATAGGGCCTAAAGTTTAGTGTTTTATAAAGCTGCATTGACTTCAGAATAGTCTGCAATTCTCTTCCTCCTTTAGGTCATTCACAGGCCAGGGCGAAGAAGCTGGTATTTCTATGATGACAGAGAATTTATTTACTTACGACCTTTTGCTTGTGATACAAAACTTGAATGGGTATGCCAGATTCCAAAAGGTAAGTGATAGTTATTCCTTTTCACAATCTTCTCATGTGAACATTGTAAATGCTGAGCCTAAAGTGCCTAAGAGAGCATTTTAGTCTATAATCATAATTTTAAAAAGCCTATAAAGACACAGTTAATACATTAAGCTCCATCCTGCTAGACTCCTACCCTGACTACAAGGTTGGCTTATTGAGATTAGATGGTACCTTCCTCTTTGATCATGAAAGAATGTGTATAGAAAATAAAATTTAAGTTGAATTTAGAGAGATTAGATTTGGAAATGAAAGATTAATTCAACTAAAAGAAGATATATAGTGGAGGGAATCATTTCAATTTTTATTTTGATGTAAAATGAAGATAAACTTGGGAAGAACGAGGCAAGAATCAAGAAATCAAAATTTGGCAGGTCTCTGTAACATGTGGAAGCAATCTGCACTGAACTCCCATATTGCCAATAGTTTATGGAATTCAAGTTCAAATCTAGGAGACCAGTTAGCTTGATAGTAGAGGCTTTGGTGACAAAAAGGAGAGAAAGGGGAATAAAGAGATACCTTTTTATTTAGCTTGTTACTAGGAAAATGTTAAAGAATATTAAGGAAAGTGTTAAGAAGATTTTTAACACTCAAATTGTTTTTCAATAATTTTAAAATAATTTTAAGTAGTTTTATTGGGTATATTGAATTAAGTAGTGGTAAATGCACAGAAAGCTCTAAAGGAAATTTCTGAACTGAATGTAAATCATTGGAACTAAAGGTAGATCCTCTACTAAGCTCTCAAAGAACCCAGAGTGCCCCTTCATGCAACTATCTATTAGAACATTGTTCTTTTTCCCTAAGAAGGCCACCATATTGCCTTTAAAAGAGCTTCAGACATGATATCCAGTACAGTAACTGCAAAGTCTCTTTCACAAAAGCAATTAATGGCAGGCCATTAATAAAAGAGGGAACTCTGTGTGTGTTGACAGGGTTTTTCCAATAGAGAAATTATACCTGAGGTATTCCTGATTATTTGATTAAACCTGCAAAGGAACAAAGGGAAGCCAATTTGGATACCCTTTAAACAAGCAGAGAAGTAACTAACATATATGACTAATTTGGATAAGTCTCTGGTTTGAAGCAGGAGTGGTGATCTTCCCATTAATCTTTAGTATTTGCTAACGTGCCACAGACAGTGTCATTGCTCCCTCCAAACTGTGTCCTCACTGGTATCTACTACCCCACCCCTGTGCCTCCTATCTGAGCAGTGGGGCAAACCCAAGAGTTCACACCAGCATAACTAGAGAAATTACAAACCAGTAAGTACAGGAAATATTATGAAGAGCATGTAGTTGTCTTTTTGTCTTTTTTATATATATTTTTATTTTAAATAAAAAAGAAGGGAATTAACAAGCTTAGCAAACATAAATCAATTAACTAACTAAATAAATCTTCTGAATAACTGTACCCCTGCTCTCCTCATGTAGAAATAAATTTAAAAACTAAAGAACTTCCTTAGTCTATTCACAATTGTCTGAAGAAATTAGTGATTGTTTGATCCAGAAGTTTAAATGTTAGGGAAACTTCCCTTTGATAGCCCCTAAATTCTAAGTTATAATGTGTCACATTCACCTAGCTGTATGTTTTCTCAGTTAGTAGAGCAGCTAAAGTCTGCTCAACTGGATATTTCTGTATCAATCTGTATTTTTCTGGTTTTGTTAAAGCAGTTTATAAACCTCAGTAGCCTAAATCATCATACCTTTGCTCTAGTTCCTGCCTTTTTTTTTTTCCATAAAGAAGTTATCCTACCTATTTTTTTTTAATTAATTTATTTTTTTATTTTGAGAGAGAAAGTGTGGGTTGGGGAGGGGCAGAGACACAGAGGGAGAGAGAGAATCCCAAGCAGGCTCTTCACTGTCAGCATGGAGCCCAATGTGGGGCTCAAACTCACAAACCATGAAACCGTGACCTGAGCCAAAGTCAGATGCTTAACTGACTGAGCCACCCAGGTGCCCCTGTCCTTTTTTAAATGTTTATTTATTTATTTTGAGCGAGAGAGTGAGTGAGCACACAAGCACAAGCCAGAGAGGGGCAGAGAGAGAAGGGGAGAGAGAGAATCCCACGCAGGCTCCACCCTGTCAGTGCAGAGCCCCATGCAGGGCTCAAATGCAGGAACTTCAAGATCATGACCTGAACCGAAATCAAGAGCTCGGCACTTAAGTAACTGAGCCACCTGGGTGGCCTTTGCTCCTGTCTTTTTTTTTTTTTTTTAAACTTTTTTTCAACGTTTTTTATTTATTTTTGGGACAGAGAGAGACAGAGCATGAACAGGGGAGGGGCAGAGAGAGAGGGAGACACAGAATCGGAAACAGGCTCCAGGCTCCGAGCCATCAGCCCAGAGCCTGATGCGGGGCTCAAACTCACGGACCGGGAAATCATGACCTGGCTGAAGTCGGACGCTTAACCGACTGCACCACCCAGGCGCCCCTCTCCTGCCTTTTTTAAAAAGGTAAAAGATTTATAAGATCTGAAGAGAAACCAGAGTATTTGCCTTTTTTATTACCTGATCCAATTGTTTCTAATTAGTACCCCCTTCTCTAAAAGGGATACTTTGACAACCTAGAAATTTTAAATAGCCATAGCCGCTATAGATATACATAATTTTAAAATATTCTTTTCTTTAAATTGAGCAAATAGTATCAAAAATAAGACTCATAAAAATGTCTTTAGTAAAATCATCTATAATGCCACTACCCAAACACAACAAGTAGTATATTATACTTCTTGATAACTTGCACATACATACGTAATCTTGTGAAGAAAAAAAAAAATTTGCATTCTGCTTTTCTCACTAATTTAAAGAAATTTCAAGGTTAGACATAGCTTACCCCAAGACACAAATGAACAGAATTTTTTGATGAGATTACAAACAAGAAACTATGTATATTTTTAACTGATTTGACCCATTGTTGATAGAAATTACCCAGTATGCAGAGAATGACTCACAGAGAGAAACCAAAGATGTTAGATACATAGACAGTCCTTTAAGTAGGGTCATCTGTCCATTATGCCCAGATACAACAACGAAATTAAGAATAGCTATTTTCTCTGTAATTTATAAGATTCATCAAATTATGTCTTTGCCTTGGAACGGCATGACATATGACCGACTCTTGATCTCAGGGTCATGAGTTCAAGCCCCGTGTTGGGCTCCGAGCTGGGAGTGAAGCCTACTTAAAAAAAAAAGAAAGAAAGAAGTGGGGGAGAAGAAGGCAACAAGCATTCTGGGGAAGCTACTCTGCCCGGCAACTGTCTGGGTACTTTTGAAGGCGTGGTCTTAAGCTGATTTTCACAGTCTTTGTGAGTATGGTAGCAGAATCTTGTTTTTTTATTTATAGAGTAGAGAGTTGAGGCTCAGGGAGTTAAACAGCTAATCCAAAGTCCCACAGCAGTGAAGGGTCTGAGGGCATTCGGAAACTGACGCGCTCAACTTCAAAGACGAAAATTCTTTGTAATGTACTGTATTTTCTCTGTTTCCAACTAGGAATTCTGGGTGATTTTTATTATTTTATATTTATATAAATTTATATAAATATTTATATATATATTTATATAAATTTATATGATTTTCTCCCAGTTTTGTCTCTTAAAAAAGCTTCTTAAAAAGTTCAGTACTGGATTACTCTAAATTGTTTACAAGGATATCCTAAGACAATGAACTCAACCAACCCAGGTTTATGGAACAATTACTCAAATTGCATTGGATGGAGAAGTAGTTAGCTCCTGAATAATCTCATCCTACAGTGATTGTCTTGGTGCCTGTTCCTTACTGCTCATATGTAATGTATATGATATACCCATTTGCTTATTTATACTTTCTAATTATTAACTGTATCTTATCCGTCTAGTCTTCCTTTGTGACTTAGTGATATAAGGTAGAGAACTGCTAGTAATACGTTAATAGTAATAGATCTGCTTTTTTGATTGCCACTAAAGCAGCTTTAGCTTAGGCCCCACGAAATTCAAACTGAAGCAATCATAATATGAAAGGTAATGGTTTGGCCATAAATGGTCAAACTCAGCAATTCTGCAAGTTCTCTTGAGTTAGATTAAAGGCACTTACTGACATTATCTCTAATTGGATACTAATTTTAAGCCTTTTGCTTTCTTTCTTATATAGGCTTTACTCCAAAAACACCAGACTGGTACAATCCAGGTAAGTTAAGAAAACTAAAATTTAGCCAAAGCTGCTTTTACCTTCTCAATAATGTATTTAGTTCATTATTTAAGCCATGGCCTAAGTGCCAGCTTTTCTATCACATCTTCAATGGAGGTGAAGTATCTCCAGGCAGGAAAGGTGATTGGCTGATGTGGAATGAGACTTTGAGGCTGGATTTGTGCTCCTCTGTGAGTACAGAAGGCTGGCTGTATCTCTCACTGGCTCAACAATCCTTGGTGCCTTGGAGACAGCACTGCCCTGGCCAGAGAGACCCAATAATCTAAGTGGATTACTATTTATAAGTAGTTTTGAACATTAATTTGTGTTTAGAGGCTGCATTTTGATTTGTACATAATTCTGATATTCTTCTTCTTCTTTAGAGCGTGCTGGAATTCATGGACCTCCAGTTGTCATTGAAGGGAGTGAATATTGGTTTGTTGCTGATCCTCACTTAAACTATGAAGAAGCTGTGCTGTATTGTGCTAGCAATCACAGCTCCCTGGCTACACTGACATCTTTGACAGGACTAAAAGCCATCAAAAACAAAATAGCAAACGTAATTTGAGATAATATATTAAATTTTTTTTTCTTATTTTCATTATTTATTCCACTAAAAAATATTTCAGCTTATTGGGGCGCCTGGGTGGCTCAGTCGGTTGAACGTCCGACTTCGCTCAGGTCGTGATCTCACAGTCCAGGAGTTCGAGCCTCACGTCGGGCCCTGTGCTGACAGCTCGGAGCCTGAAGCCTGCTTCTGATTCTGTGTCTCCCTCTCTCTCTGCCCCTCCCCCACTCATGCTCTATCTCTCTCACTCTCAAAAATGAATAAATGTTAAAAAAAATAAAACATATTTCAGAAATCTTGCCAAAATCTACAAAAGTTAAATGTTCCTTTCAAGTAAAATTTGCCTAACAGCATCCAAATTCATCATTTCATGTTAGAAAAGTTAAATAGAACTGTACAATGTTTTAAAATATTCAAGATTAAATATAAATGTCAATTTATAAGATGAACATCAATAGATAATATAAATTACTCTAATTCTTTTATTTTGTAGTAAAAGTTAATTTTATAGTTGAGTTTCTGTTTCTTCTAATAACTAACTTTGCAAAATATCTTTGTGGGAAAAATAATTTTTATATTTTTAAATGTATAATTCCTTATAGTATATCCTCTATATCCAATTAACATATGTCTGTTATTACAGTGACCATATTTTCTGTATGCAAAATAGCACATAGTGAATATACAGAAGTTTTCATCTACTTCTTTGGTGAAAGGACCTGGTGTATATAATTTAGAGACCAAGGAATGTCTGGAAATTTTAGTGGTTGTGGTTATGGTAAGATAGGGTATGTAAATCAAAACTCTCTTAAAAAAGTCAACACATGTAAGGATGGGTGATTTTGTTGGTTGGTTGGTTTGTTTTTCAGATATCTGGTGATGAACAGAAGTGGTGGGTGAGAACTGGTGAACAGCCCATAGATCGTCACTTTCTTAAGTATGTGACACAATTGATACTGCCTTTGTAAAGTCATTTTAAGAAGTCCCAAATTCCCTTTAGAAAAGGGATTGCTATTTACAATTTGTTTTGAACATTAATCTGTGAACTGTGTAGACTAGAGAAACCAAGTCTTTTTGCATATTAACATTAAGAAAAAAGTGGTATAAAATAATGGCATAACATTAAATTTAGAAGTAAAATTACAGTAAAAAACAGAATGGAACATGTAACTACGTTATGAGCTGTGCAATCTCTCCTTTTCTTTCAGCTCACGATATCTATGGCATCACTTTCCTATAACATTTCGGGAGGAATGCTTGTACATGTCTGCCAAGACTTGGTTTAGCGGTAAATTAATTCCAAATCCTTTAATGTTAATTATGTAATATGTGAACTTCAGGTTCAATTACTAGCTTAACCTTGTTTTCCTTTTGATTACATGTTTGGTTGCTTCATCTTGTTTTGGCTTATTGCTAATGACTATGGCTCAAATTCCAAATGCAGATAAAGGTGCTTTTCACTGTGAATATTTTGACTTTACCCTAAAGCAGTTACTTAGAAATAAACTTACCAATTTCATAACTGATAAGCTTATAAACAAATTTGCCAAGATAAACAGGTAACAAATTCTAAATATAGTTTAGGTCTCTTTCCCCTTCATTAGCCTTCGCTTTCAACCTATTTTCTCACCATCAGGAACTGTGGTAACAGAGGTCATTATACCAAATGTGTGCATTTTTATCGGCAACACTGGTATACTATAACCTACTGATAATTATAGAAGATAGAAATGGCTACAGGAGAAAAGGAATATATTGTAACTGTTTGGGAAAGAATGATTTGAAGAGATTTTCTTTACTACTGGATTGTTTTTAAAATTTGCTGAACGGAAAATTCTCACTACAGTAATCCTGCTTTTCATTTCTCAGACTTAAATAAACCTGCAGACTGTAGTACCAAGTTGCCCTTCATCTGTGAAAAATATAATGTCTCTTCGTTAGAAAAATATAGTCCAGATTCTGCAGCTAAAATACAGTGCTCTGGGGATTGGATTGCTTTTCAGAATAAGGTAAAAAGAGAATTGCTACATTGTACAAATGATGATTGCTTTCATGCTGGTTGTATGGCCTGTGGCAGAACAGCAGCCCATCAGATAACTTCACTAAGATAGCCTCTGCATATTTCAGTAACTCACCCGATCCCTCTGCATTTCAGAAACCAAGTTGACTCTCAAGTTAGGCATGCCTACAGGTCTTTCCAAGTCCTGTGTTCCTATTCTGTTGCTACTAAACTTAAATTGCTGATATTGATCTGTCAATGGATTGTAATACTTTAAATAGACTCTCTCTATAGCATGAAGCAAACTGACAGTTTCTGGCTGATAAATTTTCCCCCTGAAAGAAAACATCCAAGCAGTATCTGTCAATTAAATTAGACCAGCATTCCCCAAACTACTTTTTGGGAACTACACATATGCTAACAAAATGCTCATCATTGATCTTGCTTCCAAAGGGGGCATTCTAGATCTGCCTCTTTTGAGATTCATAATCTGTATTGGTATATGTATCTCTTTGGAAATGCTAAGTAGAGAGATTGCTATAGTATGTTAAAACATCTATCTGTTCTGTTACATAAGAGAAGTTTGATGATAAGCAGGCTGAGGTTGGTGTGAGAGCCCCATGACATCTTCAAAAATGGCTCCTTTTGTCTTTTTGCTCTGCCATCCTTAGCATAATAAAACGTCCAAGCTCAAGTTCAGAGTGTTCTCTCTCAGGTCTTTTCTAGAAGCCACCCGATGATGATGATTTATATAGCTCATTGGCCACTGCAGTCTGTAAGGAAGATGAACGAAAGCATTTTGTAGAATGTTTCAAGGAACACAATTTAGAGCATACTACTCTGTACTAATGTGATCATAGTATCAAAAAGAAAAAGGAAGATATGTGTCTGACAACTGAAAGCTCTGTACTAAAGCTAAGATATTAATTTTAAAAGTAGTACAATCTTTTTTCCCCAAGGTACTGGGACTAAATTAATTTACATAGTTGGTGTAATTTTGAATTAAAATATCCTGCCAAAAGAAACAGGGATGATTTGTTTTAAAATACCTGTTTTTATATAAGGAGGTGATGATTTGGAATGCAGCCTTTGAAGTCAGATGGAACACAATCTAAATGCTGACCATACCACTGTCTGGCTATTTCACTCATTGGAGAAGTTACTTAACTGCCCTGTGCCTCAGTTTCCCCCCATTTGTTGTGAGAATTAAATGAGATAATATTATGCAAACTGTTTAGCACATGGGAAGCACTCAATAAATGGGAGGTTTGGGGGCACCTAGGGGGCTCAGTTGGTTAAGTGGCCGACTTTGGCTCGGGTCATGATCTCATGGTCCATGAGTTTGAGCCCCATGTAGGGCTCTGTGCTGACAGCTCAGAGCCTGGAGCCTGTTTCAGATTCTGTGTCTCCCTCTCTCTGACCCTCCCCTGTTCATGCTCTGTCTCTCCCTGTCTCAAAAATAAATAAAATGTCAAATAAATAAATAAATAAATAAATAAATAAATAAATGGGAGGTTTAAAAAAAATAGTTTGACTAATAGACCACTCTAGTTGCTTATATTGAAAGCAGAGATCTGCATTCATATAGTACTACTTTGTAAATTTCCATCTCTCAGAGACCAAAAATTAGCAGCCCTCTAAAAGATGAGGTGTTTATGGGTCACCTCGGTGGCTCAATCAGTTAAGCCTCTGACCTTTGATTTCAGCTCATGTCATGATCCCAGAGTCATGGGATTGAGCCCTGCGTCAGGCTCTGCACTGAGCGTGGAGCCTGCTTAACACTCTCTCCTCTCCCTCTGTCCCTCTCCCTGGCTTGTGCTCTCTCTCTCTCTCTCTCTCTCTCATTCTCTCTCTCTTTAAAAAAAAATAAAGATGAAGTGTTTACCTACTATGTGAGCTTTCCTGTGTCTGGAATCTTATTCTTCATAAGAATATTCTTCCTGTTTTTTGTTTACAGTGTTTTCTAAAAATCAAACCCAAGTCTCTCACATTTTCTCAAGCAAGTGATACTTGTCATACCTATGGTGGCACCCTTCCTTCAGTGTTGAGCCAGAGAGAACAAGGTAGCAGAATTGTTCTGAAAACATGTTTTATTATGATCTGGGGAGCCAAGATTGTTTGGGGAGGCCGTGGGGAATTAGCATATTAAAAAATCTTATTAGGGGCACCTGGGTGGCTCAGTCAGTTAAGCACTTGACTCTTGGTTTTGGCTCAGGTTGTGAACTCGCAGTTTGTGAGTTCAAGCCCCACATCGGGTTCCTCAATGACATTGCAGAGCCTGCTTGGGATTCTCTCTCTCTCCCTCTCCCTGTCTGCCCCTCCCTTGCTCATTCTGTCTCTCTTTCTCTCTCAAAATAAATAAATAAACTTATTTTACAGAATAGGTAAAAGACTATCTTTGTAGATAAGCAAGAGATATTCATTAACATTTTTAATATATCTTTAATTTGAATAAGTCAAATGCTTTTAAAAAAAATCTCTTTCTGACAGATTTTATTACATCCTTGCTTCCGGATATGGAGGCTACATTATGGATTGGTTTGCGCTGGACTGCCTATGAAAGGATAAACAAGTGGACAGACAACAGGGAGCTGACATACAGTAACTTCCACCCATTGCTGTCTGGTTGGAGGCTGAAAATACCAACAAATGTAAGTTTTTTTGAATCAGAAATCTATATAGGTTTGTGACATACCCAAGTATTCCATAAATTACTAGATTAAGATAATAACAAGGGTCTGTTGGGACACCTGAGTGGCTCAGGTGGTTAAGTGTCCAACTTTGGCTCAGGTCATGTATGATCTCACGGTTCATGAGTTCAAGCCCTGCATTGGGCGCCATGCTGACAGTGTAGATCCTGCTTTGGATTCTCTCTCTCTCTCTCTCTCTCTCTCTCTCTCTCTTTCTCTGTCCCTTCCCCATGTGCGCACACTCTCTCTCTCTGTCTCTCTCTCAATATAAATAAATAAGCATATAAAAAAAGAATAAAGGTCTATTTTATGAGTCCACTTATATGAAATGTGCAGAGCAGGCACATCGTTAAAGATAAAATGTAGATTAGTGTTTGCCAGAGGCTAAGGAGAAAGGAAAGATTGGGGGTGATGCCCAAAGGGCATGGCATTTCTTCTTGGAGTGGTAAAAATGTTCTAAAAATTGATTGGGGGTGATGGTTACATAGTTGAATATACTAAGAACTATAGAATGTGTGCTTTAAATGGGTAAATTATATCACCTATGAGTAATATGTCAGTAAAACTGTCACAAGAAGAACAGGAGCTCCCCAGCATTCAGGCAGATGCCCCTGTTTTTCACAGTAGCTTCAGACTCCATGACACTTATTTTACAACCACAACAAGCCATCAAGGAGTGAGATGCAAATAGAAGCAAATAAAAATGTTTTATTAACATTTTTGGGATTTGGGGGCTGTCTCCTGGGGCCAAAAGTACAAAATTGGTGATTAGTGATCATTCTTCCCAAACAGCTACACACAAAGAAGCTATAGAAGGGAAAAAAGCATTGTGTTAACAATAGTTACCTTATACCATGATTCTGCTGCCCCCTGCTTCTGTCTTCCCTATTTGCTGGATATAAACCACCCTTTGCACAATGGCAAAGATTAAGAAATTAACTTTAAAGTCAAATTCCAAAGGTATGCCTAGACAACAGTCAGTTGATGTTCCTGATGCAGTATAACTTTGCTCAAGGTAGATGTTGGTGGCAAAGGGAACTCTGAGTCATATGTAATTCTGTACAAAGTAAATATTAAAGTAATGCTTGGTTATAGAAAATCTGAAAGTTGTAGAAGAGTAAATGCAATAAAGAAAACTGTCAACCTGATTCTACTTATACTTAGGCCAGTAGCTTTCAAGGTTTCAACCATAACCCCATAGTAAGAAATACATTTAAATTACCATTTAGTACATGAATATAAATATAATATTGAATTGAAACAGATGTTTCAAGAAACAGTACTTACCCTTACAGCATATACCCACTGATATTTTCTATTTTATTTTATTCTAGTCTAGTCTAGTCTAAGCTATTCTCCTTCTCCTATCCAGTCCTATTTCATTATCACATATGTGAGTCAAGATCTACTGAATTGATGTCACAACCTACTAAATGAGTCACAGACTATATTTGAACCCACATCTAGGAAATCACAATAAGTATTTCAGCATTTTTCCTTCTAGGGCTTTTTCATATATTATCTTTCTGACATAGATAAAATCACAGTCTGTTTACCACTGTATACATACTATGGTCTTCTACTTTCCTTATTTAGTATTATATAACAGTTTCTTATACCATTAAAAAATATACTTGATAAGCATTTTAATAGTTGCACAACACTTCATGATAGATATGCGAAAATATTTAGGTTGTTTCCATTTTTGCACAATCATAAATAGTGCTATAGTGGACGTTTATGTGCATAATCTTTGGTTATATTTCAAATTACCTCCTTAAGATAGATTTTGGAAGTCATATAGCCAGATCAAAAGATGTAAGTAGTTATAAAGCCCTGATCACCAAATGCTTTCCAGAAAGGTTTATGAGTTTATATTCTTATTAGCAATATATTATGATTGCCATTTTATCCATAGCAGCATATTAACAATTTCTAACATTTGTTGAGCATCTAATATGTGTCAGGTACTTTGCTAATGCATCATATACATTATTTCATTTAATCTGCATGACAGATGTGAAAAAGACTATTACCCCACCTCTCTCTTAGAAATGTAAAAACAGAAGGAATCCTGTAACTTACCCCCAATTGTGCAGCCATGCACATTTAAATGTGTCAGACTCACATTTAAATCTAGGTCCAAGATTCCACAGAACCAGTGTTCTTAGGTACTTTACTACGTTGCTTGTAAGAGACATTGTCTTTTTTTTTTTTTTTTAATATTAAATTTATTGTCAAGTTGGTTTCCATGCAACATCCAGTGTTCATCCCAACAGGTGCAAGGGGCATTGTCTTTTAAAAATTCTTGCTAATTTGGTAATTTAAATATGTCATATTTTTGTTTATATTTCTCTGATATCTAATAAATTATATATAGTAAGTTCTATAAGTTCAGTAGTAATTTGAATTTCATCAAGTATAAATGTTATGTTTTGCCAATATTTATCAAAGCCTTCATATATTTCTTTTTTCTTTCTTGCCTTCATGTGTTTCTTATGATATTATAACTAAATATTAAACATGCTAACTCTGTATTTCCTGTGTTTACTAAAAATATTCCAGTACATTTTTAAACTCTGAATACCAAAAATATTCTAGAAATAAGTTTTGATTTTTTGCATGTGTGTATATTCAAATCTGTTTATTTCCTTTTTTTCCTCCATTTCTATTAGATTACAAAGCTCATCATGTAAATGTTAGTGAAATATATGTTTATATTTTCTTTGCCTTTTTTTTCCTGACAGCATGGTACAGCCATGGTATGTTGTGCATGTTGTCAGTGAATACTTAAGGCATTTCCCTAGTCCTGTCTAACATCGTTTATTAAATATACTTCCATTTGTTAAAGACAATATAGGATGCCTCCTTTATTATATATTAAATGTGTGTGTATGTGATATGCTCTTACATAGCTATAACGCTGATCTAAATACTATAATTTTGCCATATTTAAAAAAAATAATAAGAATAGTTATCCTTTATGTATACCTTTAAACAATAGTTTTAGCTATTCTTGTCCATTCTTGCAAACTATATTATTTAGTAAATTTCCAACTAAACTAATTAAATTAAAATAGTTCTGATGAGAATTTGACAATATTTTAGGGAGAATTAACATCTTTTTATTAACCTTTCAATTTAAAAATATGGTGTACTATATCTCTCCATTTACTCAAGTCTTCCTTCAGAGCCCTCAGTGAAGTTTTTGTAATTCTGTCTCATTGCCTCTGAGAATGGCAGGTTTTTTCTTGATTTTCTCACTGACAGGCAGAAAGCTATTATTTGGGTATATTTATATATGTATTTCACAGGCATCCATCTTCCTAAAAGCCTCTTATTACTTCTCAGAGTTTTTCGCTAGATTTTTTGGGGGGGTTCCTAATCAGATAATCATAACCTGTCCATGCTTCACCACATATGGCTGGACTTCCAGAACTGTAGTACTACCAGAAGTAATAACCACCAACCTAGACTTGCTCTGTATTTTCTGGACTGTCTGAAGTCTCTCATTGTTATATATGATGCCTACTCTTTAAGTTTTATCATTCTACAACTAGCTTATTTAGAACTTCTATTCAAGAATAAGTACGGAATTTTCTGAAGCTTATTTCCAGCATCTGCTAAAATTGTGGTATAGCTATAGTAAACCATTTTCATTTTATCATAAAATCTAGTTGCTCAGAATGGATTATTATTTTACTACTATACTGAATTGGATTTATTAGAATTTTATTTGAGAATGTTTTCATCTCTGTTCACAGAGTTAATTTTTTATGCTATGTGGTCGGATTTTTTTTCCGATTACGTCAGCTTCGTAAGATGAACTGGGTAGCTTTTTGCCTTTATGTTTTGAAATTATGACTCAGCCTGGAGAATTTTCTTTCCCTGGAAGTTTGAAGGAATTACCTAAAAAATCATGTGATGTTACTTTTCAGAGATCATTCTTTAATAATAAAAGGATTTGGTGTAGTGGTTGAGTGCTTAAACTCCAGAGTCACATTGTCTGCATTTGAATTCCATCCAGCCATTTAGTGTGCCTTTGTAAGTTCACTTAATTTTTCTTAAGCCTCAACTGTTCATCTGTAAATTCTGACACTGTTACACCTACAATACAATGTGAGGATTACATAGACAATTCATTTAAAGCTTTTAGCTCTCTGACACATAATGTTTAAAATGAACTATTAATATTAATTTTCAGTTTCCTCCAAAGTTACTGGTACATTTTGGATTTTCTGTTTCTCCTTATAAAAATTATGCTAATTTGTAGTTTTCAAGAAAGTTGCCTACTTCATTTAGATTTTTTTTTTAAGTTTTTAAAATGTATTTAAGTAATCCCTACATCCCACATGGGGCTCGAACTCATAACCCCAAGATCAAGAGTCTCATGCTCTTCCAACTGAAACAGCCAGGTGCCCCTCATTTAGATTTTCTAATGTATTAGAATAAAATTGTGTATACTATTATCTTTTTAAATCTCCATATCTTAACTTGATTGTGTTTTTACTTTTTCTTATTCAGATTTTTACAAAATTGGTGTGTTAATGGCTTCCTCTTCCCTCTTCTCCCCTCTCTACTCCTATTGCTTAAGATACATTTACAAATATTACTACATTTTCTATCCTGTTTTTCTTGGTGTTATATTTTTATTCATTTTCTAATCTCCTGTATTCAATTCTTAGTTCATCTTTCCTTTAAAAACCAGAATACATTTAATAATATATATTTGCAGAATTCCACTATTGGGTATTCACCCAAATACCAAAACACTAATTCAAAAAGATATATGCACCCCTATATCTATTGCTGCATTATTTACAATAGCCAAGATATGGAGGCAACCTAAGTATCCATTGATAGATGAATGGATAAGGAAAATGTGGTACACACACACACACACACACACACACACACACACACACACAGAAATACTACACAACCATAAGAATGGATGAGATCCTGCCATTTGTGACAACATGAATGGACATAGAGGGTATTATGCTAAGGGAAGTAAGTCAGACTGAGAAAGGCAAATACCATTTCACTCCTATGTGGAAAACACTCATGTGAAAAATGAAAACAAATGAATAAGCAAATAAAAAGGATAGTCAGACCTATAAACACAGAGAACAAACTGAATGTTTGTTCAGAGAACAAACTGATAGTTGTCAGAGGAAGCGGAGTGGGAGGGTGGGCAAACGGGGTGAAGGGAAGAAGAAGATATAGGCTTCCAGTTATGGGAATAAGTTACAGGAATAAAAGGCACAGTATAGGGATTATAGTCAATGATATTATAAGTGGATTATATAGTGACAGATGGTAGCTACACTTGTGGGGAGCATAGTATAACATATAGGGAAGCTAAATCACTATGCGGTATGCCTGAAACTAATGTACCTTTGTGTGTCAACTACTCTCAAATAAAACACTTAATAATTATACACATTTGCCTCTGTAAAAAAGTTTTACACATATCCCTGGTGATATTATTCTTTCCTATAATTATTTTATTTCAGTTTTAGTTCCGTGTTTATTGTGTAACATGTGTGTATGTGTTTTTATAAAATTTGTAACTCCTGGGATAAGCCTACTTTTCTTATTTTTCTAAATGTGTGATATGTTTCAAGCATACAAAAAATATAGGAACAATATACTTCGAAAAAATTTTCACACCTAGTATTATTGATTTGTGATCAGAGAATGAAATCTAAATAGATGTTTATGGATGTTTTTATAGTGACAGATACAGGATCAAAGCTTTAAGGTGAGTACTCTGTTGTATACAGTTTGTCAACATAAAAAATTTAAAAACATCTAATAAATTAAATTAATCATCATTACTTTTTTTGCTTTGAAATATCAAGAATGATAGCAGAGTGTTAAATATTACTATAATTGAGTTTTAATCTTGTACCAGTTTTTCTTGATCTGTTTAAAATTTTTTTTAATGTTTATTTATTTTTGAGAGAGACAGAGACAGAATGCGAGTGGGGTAGGGGCAGAAGGAGAGGGAGACCAAGAATCCGAAGCAGGCTCCAACCTCCGAGCTGTCAGCACAGAGCCCAACGCGGGGCTCGAACCTACGAAACCCTTCATAGAAAGAGTTTGGAAGTTTTCCTTCCATTTCTAGTTTTTGAACAGTTTCAAGAGAATAGGTGTTAACTCTTCCTTAAATGTTTGGTAGAATTCCCCTGGAAAGCCATCTGGCTCTGGACTCCTGTTTTTTGGCAGATTTTTGATTACTAATTCGATTTCCTTACTGGTTGTGGGTCTGTTCAAATTTTCTATATCTTCCTGTTTCAGTTTTGGTAGTGTATATGTTTCTAGGAATTTGTCCATTTCTTCCAGATTACCCATTTTATTGGCTTATAATTGCTCAAAATATTCTCTTACTATTGTTTTTATTTCTGTTGTGTTGTTCGTGATCTCTCTTTCATTCTTGATTTTACTTATTTGGGTCCTTTCCTTTTTTGTTTTATAATTTCTAAAGTTAATTGCCCTTTTCCCATTCTTTGGAAGTTTTGGAGGATTTTCTTGTGATTTCACAGTCAGCTCCTTAATGAAATTTTTATAGGACGAAAAATCCAATTTGGAATATAAAGTTCTCTTGCTGGGATCTTCAGACAGGTAGTTTCATGATTATTTGTACATATTTGCCTTTTCCTTTAGATTTTTGAGGAAGAGTCCCAATACCACTGTGCTCTAATGCTCAACCTCGAAAAGTCGCCTTATACTGGGACATGGAATTTTACTTCCTGCAGTGAGCACCACACTCTGTCTCTCTGTCAGAGATATTCAGGTATGAATTATCATCTAGATAACTATGGTACTTTATGCTGTTAGATATATACACTACTTTTTCATGAAAATCTTATAAATGAATTAATATTAATTTGTAAACATATAGCTTCCCTAAATTTTCAACATGGCTAAACTCATATTGGTTCAGTGAGTCAGATTATCTCAAATGGAATGTGATTTTTTTTCAAGTGTCATTGCTTTGCCTAATTAAATATCAAAATTAAGTATTGGTGCTGACAGCTCTGAGCCTGGAACCTGCTTTGGATTCTGTGTCTCCCTCGCTCTCTGCCCCTCCCCCGCTTGTGCTCTGTCTCTGTCTCTCAAAAATAAATAAATGCTAAAAAAAAATTTTTTTAAGAGGTCCATATTTTCAAAAAGATGTTTTTCAAAAGTATCACATTGTTTTCATTGGTCACAATGTTCTTAATAAATGATTAAAAAAAAAAAAAAAACCTTTGGGGACGACTGGGTGGCTCAGCCACTTAAATGTTCAACTCTTGATTTGTTCTCTGGTCATGATCCCAGGGCCATGGGATTGATCCCTGCGTTGGGCTCTGTGCTGAGCATGGAGCCTGCTTAAGATTCTTATTCTCTTTCCCTCTGCCCCTCCCTCTCTCTCTCTCAAAAATAAAAATAAATAAATAAACAAACAAAAATAAATAAAATTTCTAAAAAGCTTTATCATGTAATGAGAACCTCAAGTAGATAATCCACGTACTTCTAAGGAACTTTTTGTTTAATTAACCTATGGTCACTTGTCTCATACTGTTTAGTAACTGCTTTATTCAGGGAAGTACTGTAAAATAATAATTCAATATATCCTCTTGTGGGTTGTTTTGTACATTTTTTTCATGGGAGCTCTCCCCGATTAAAACTTTGTAAGGGAATACCTAACACCTCCTCTTGTTAAAGGAGTTCAAACAAAGGAGGTATTTGAAACCAATCTGAAATGGTAATCTCATTGTAGCCTACTTTTACTTATACCTTTTTTCCTTCCTAAATCAGATTAACAAAAACAATTTTGTTCCAATTTTAGAAAAAAAAAAGATGCGGCTCAAACATATTTGCCTAAGGTATACACCAAGACGTACTTAGTTCTCCCAACGAAAATCTAAAATAAATGGATAAGTAATAGCTAAACTACTTATGGAGAAATGAAGAAATGTCCCATGCCTTGCAGAGTGGGTGGTTTTTGTGTTTTTTTTTCTTTTACACACAGAAATTGAAAGCAGACAGACCTTGCAGAATACTTCAGACACTATAAAGTATCTAAATAATTTGTACAAAATAATCCCGAAGAGTCTGACTTGGTTTGATGCTCTGAAGGAGTGTCAGAAAGATAACATGCACCTGGTGAGCATCACAGACCCTTACCAGCAGGCGTTCCTAACTGTGCAGACGGTCCTTCATAACTCTTCTTTATGGATTGGACTCTCCAGTCGAGACGTAAGTTTTCAGTCCAACTGCCAGGATTGACTGACGAAATGTGAAATTTTTGTTGCACACAGCATTTCTCATACCAGACCAAAAGAACCCAGAGGTTGTAAAATCTTACTCCAGTGAGTAAATTTCATGAAGTGTATAATTTTTAGTGGTAGTCATCTTTCCACTGTTGAAAGATCTGGTGCTTTATTGTTTAGATTAAGAAGAAGTTCTAGTGGACATATGTAGATGAGCACTTCTTTTTATTCTAGTAAAAGACTGAGCTAGAAGCAGGAACTGCCATCTCTCCCCAGCCAATGAAAATAAGAGAGGAAGAGAAGAATTAAATCAGATGAGGTCCAGTGTGTAGAAGTACTATGGCTTCTGATGAAGAGTCTTTTTATCCTTTTCAGAATCAGCAGAGTACAATTAAGCCTCTCTAAAAGTGGATTAGAGTAGTGTTTCACCACAGTTCAAGGCCTGATCCTGGATAGATGTCTTAAGTACTTCTAATTTATTTCACAGCCCAGCAAAGAATACTAGTCTCCTGCTAATTCTCAGTGCTAAGCTACAAACATGTTACATAAACAGGAACATTTATGCTTCTGAAGCATTTAGCTATAATTAATAAGTATTTTTCTAAATAAAGGTATAGTAAAAAATAATAATAAATAAAGCTGTAGTATTTCTGTCAGCATTGTAGGTCATTTTTGTCTCTGTTCTAGGCTCTCTATGTATGCCCACTGAGATGTATTGAAGGGTAAAATATAGGGCTGGTATGTGAGGCTGCATATATTATGCTCTGCATAGGGGGTGCCATTTACAAAGATTGTGATGTGAACCCTGCCCCCTGCATCTGCACAGTGCATGACTGGTGAAGCCCTTGTTAGATAAATGTCCCCTAAACCAGTATTCTTCACTCTCAGAGAGAAGGCAATTGGCAGAGTAGGACAGAAGAGTACCTTACATTGTGAAGTAAACCTAAGTTATATATACCTTGGGGAAACCCTCAATATACCAATGTGGTATATACCAAGATGGTTTTAGGGCTGCATGGAAAAAAATGTGATTGAAAGTGATTTAGTCCTAGCGCACACCCAGAGTTGAACTGGAGAATGGGTGAAAAAAACTTAAAATAGGCTCAGAAGTAAACATTACCTTTGACAAATTTTGGATTAATTACCACCAGCATGTACTAGAAGCTCAGTTAAAACTAGTATTTAGAAATTGCTTGAAGAATGTTTTCTCTGAGACTCTCAGAGCCAGATCGTCAGCTTGAACTAGTTTTTAAGACTTACTATATCAATTCTTTCATTACATTGCTTTTATTTATTTCCTCTTCATTGTTTGGGTTTATGTAAAACCCATCATTGTGTCTCTTGTGAGGGTAGTAATAAGTTATTACATTTCCTAGTTTCAATCACCTTTAACCTTTTGAAACAAAAGCAATACCATCCCTGTGGAAAATCTGTAAATTTATAGTAAATATTTTTAAAAGAAAATTAAGATCACCTATAATCCCAGTAACTAGTGATAAATATGATTTAGTAATCTGGCATATATCCCTCAAGTTTTTTATATGTACACATGTATTTTTTTTTTAATGTTTATTTATTTTTGAGACAGAGGGAGACAGAGTGCGAGTGGGGGAGGGACAGAGAGAGAGGGGGACACAGAATCTGAAACAGGCTCCAGGCTCCGAGCTGTCAGCACAGAGCCCGATGCGGGACTCAAACCCACAAACTGTGAGATCATGACCTGAGCCGAAGTCTGACACTTAACCAACTGACTCACCTAGGTGCCCGCACATGTATATTTTTAAGATAATTAGAATCATACCATTTTGTAACTTTTTATTCACCACTGAAGGATTTTGGCCTTATTTCGTATCCTATTTTCAATCTGTACCTATGTTTCTCTTTTTTCTTTCACTCTTTAACATATTCTATGTAGCTGTTTACTGTGTATTTGCATAAGCTGCCTTAAATCTTTGGAGCATGGACAGGATACATTTTACACTGAAAGCAATGGAAGGGTATTGAAAGATTTTAAACCTGGTAGTGACAATATCAGGTTTTTACTTAAGAAGAATTATACTGGCAGAGGGTGGGTAAGGAAGCGAGCAGTCAGGAGATTTCTTACAGAAATTCATGCAGGAAATGATGTTGGCCTGAACTAAGGCTCACAGCAGTTCTGGTTTATATAAAGTTCAGACTGTGGCAGTGGCAGTGGGTCACTCAAGTACACAGAAGTGGAAATACATAGAGAGGAAGTCAAGAAGGCTTGGGAGCTGGATGAATTACCCACATGAACATTAATGTCTGTAAGTCGATGGTTGGACCAAGAGGACAGAGCAAGACATGGGGTATCTCCCCAGTGAATATCAGGGGGGAATAAGGAGGCAAGTCCTCAGTGAATGTCAGAGAGAGCAAAGAATCTGGGAGCTTGCATAAACCTCAAAGGAAATGACTGAAGGAGATAAAAAAATAACCTGCTATCCCATTCTCATAGCCCTGCGGTATCTGAGAATGGAAAAATAAACAGCCTTCCCTTGTGAGTGTTGAAAGGAACTTATTCCCTTGGGAAAGGCAGGTTTTGATTAAGATCAATTAAGGTCAAGAATTTAGTAAAGAGACGCTTATAGTCGTAATAAAGAGAGATCACATTCAGCAGAGAGATAGAAGGTGCGGTGATTTATCTACGAGGAATAGAAGTTCCAAAGACCTGCTGTGAGTGCAACAAAGGTGAAGAAATCCAGGGTAACAACCAAGTGCAAGCAACATTCCATGGCCAAAGGGCACATTTGAGGTCAGAGGCTTAGGCCACAAGGTTACAACTGGAACTCTGGTGGAGAACAGTTTTCAGAATGAAACAGTTGGTAGTATTGAAGCCTGAACATGTTTGTTATTTATGGTTCACTAAGGATACTGTGTGTGGCCTTTGCCCAGTATTCCAAATAAACCAGGGATGCAGAATTGTCTTGGGCCTCAGGACAGCTTAATTCATTGGGTCAATGTATAAGGGCTGGTGCTCTGACAGCACCATGGGGAAGCCCAAACAGGTCTGTACCCTGGACTTTTGTACCTATTCTGTAAAGCCTCTCTCAAGATAGGTGGGTGGTCAGGCCCTTGTCAGGATGTAAAGACAGATGTTCATAGACTTTTAGTGCACAATAGAGTTTAGTGAATGAGGAAGCTTTTCTACAAAGACAAGTGTAAAAATAACAGTGTGAGAGCCATAAGGCCTGAGTCAGGGTTAGAGGGAGAGAGCCAACACTTATGTAGCTCTTCCTGTGCACCAGCTGGCCATTGAGTTACATGTTTTATACGTTACCCCACGAATTCCAGCCCTGAGAGATTAAGTGTCATATCCGTTTAATAGATGAGGGGATGGAAACTTGGCAAGGTAAACTCAAAATCAAAAACTAATGTGGGACTGAGCCAGAATTCAAAACTAGATATGCGTAGCCCCAGAGCCTGTGTTCTTTACACTACCACATAATTGTTTTTCTGACTTGCAACAACCAACAGTTCCAACTATGTGTGAGGCAGCCTAGCATAATGACTCAGGCCATGGACTCTAGCACCTGATGGCCTGGATTGGAATCCCAGCACTGCAGTATACATTCTATGTGACTTTGGGCACACTACATGCCTTCAGTCTCCTCATCTGTGAAAGAAATATAAAGGTTCCTATCTCATATGGTTGTTAGGAAGATTAAATAAATTAATCTTTGCAAAGCACTTAGAACAGTGCCTGGCACGTGGTAAGTGCTGTGTAACTATGTGCTAAATATAAGATAAAATTAAAAGTTATTAGATTGAGCATGAGGGTTGAAATAATACAAAGGAGATAACATGAAGTATTGCCACTTGAACTGTATTTCGGCTGCTTACAGGATGAACTCAACTATGGTTGGTCAGATGGGAAACATCTTCAATTTAGCCGCTGGATTGAAAATAATAATCAACTTGAAGACTGTGTAATGTTAGACACTGATGGTTTCTGGAAGACATCTGACTGTGAGCATCAGCAACCAGGTGCTATTTGCTACTATCCAGGAAGTATGCTAATTTTAAATATTTTAATTTATGGGGGGTGGTTTTGTAAAATCTGGTCTTGAAATTATAATCACGTTCTTTTTCTACAACAAAATTTGTTGTGAAAATTCAAGTAGAATTATTATATATTAAATACTTTGTCATTGATTTGTTATTTTAGACATGTTATATCTTTATTTTTGTCAGCTGACAATGGTACCTGACCTTTGAGTTTTAACTCCCATTGGTCTCATTTTGTATGTATTTTGTGTTTATGTTCTATAGAAAACTCATATTTGTGAGAATTATTTTTTTGTAATTCTTATGATCAACAACTAATCTTTCTTTTTAAGAGTCACTGTTAAGATTCATTTGTTTGCCAGTAACAGTAACCAGCTCAAGCCAGCTTAAGCCAAAAGGGACACTTAGATCCTCAAAAATGAGGATATCGCTGAGCCTCATGAAGAATGGGAATCAGAAACTGAATGGAATCTGGAACCCAGAGATACTGTCTCCCACCTATCCTTTCTGTTTCTCTCTGTAGACCTGCACTCGTCTTTTTATATACTTTATGCTTCTCTCTGTGCATGGTAAAACATGGCAGCTCTGTAGCTTTCAATGATAGCCATAACTGGAGATGGATTGACTATCCCTAAATTATACTTTCCAAATTCTTAGAATCTGATGTACCTCGCTAGAGTAAGGTACGCAATCTCTAGCTCAGAGTAAAGTAGTTTTACAACTGCCAGAGGCCCACATGTGTGTGTTTGCAGTAGAAAGAAAAGACTACTTCCCAAAGGGAGTTGTTGCAACCTGGGAGACATGCTGGATGGTCTCTACTGCATATTAAATCTGTTTGTTGACTTTGAGTAGAGTATATCTATATTTGCATCTCCTGGAGTCTATGTCTTTTTCATAATAAAAGCCATAATCACATTTTCAACTATTTCTGTTTGCTTTCATTAAAGCAACAACTTAGAACATCACATATTTCATTAAAATGTACCTTTAATAAATAAATAAAAATTAAAATTTATCTTTAAAATTAGAGAAAAGGGGCACCTGGGTGGCTCAGTTGGTTAAGTGTCCGGCTTCAGCTTAGGTCATGATCTCACAGTTTGTGAGTTCAAGCCCTGCATTGGGCTCTCTGATGACAGCACAGAGCCTGCTTGGGATTCTCTCTCTCTCTCTCTCTCTCTCTCTCTGTCTCTCTGTCTCTCTGTCTCTCTCTCTCTCTGCCCCTCCATCGCTTGTGCTCTTTCCCTCTCTCAAAAATAAATAAACAGTAAAAAAATTAAAATTAGAGAAATACCAGTAACCAGAAACTTAAAGATGAGTTCCCAAAGTTATAGTTAGGTGCCTATTATTAATATCCTTGTGTAGTCTTTGAGGTTGCCCCTTGTATTTGAGGTTTGGTGATACGAGAATACAGAAACAACATTTAACCTAATAGGACCTATTGTTTTATATTCTCCCACTCACTCCACAGCAGGGGAAAGAGATTATGTTAAATAAATTCCTTCCTACAGAAACCCAGTTAAGAGGTCACATTATATTTGAGTATAAACAGAACAAGCATCATTAAGCTATTATTTATTGGCTTCCTGAATATTCCCTACACATCAAGCCTAATTACTCTGAACAGGATTTAACATTTACATCTAAGATTAGAATTCTTACCATTGTCATTTTTTCAGATGAGACTGAAAAAGAGATCAAACCGGTTGACAGTGTTCAGTGTCCCTCTCCCGTTCTGTCAACTCCGTGGATACCATTTCAGAACTCTTGCTACAATTTCATGGTAGGAAAGACTAAATATCATGCAGTAACACCAGATGAAGTTCATTCTAAATGCCAGAATCTGAGTAAGTATCTTAAGTGTTCTAGATAAGTGATTATTAAAATTATTGACTATTTTTTATTTAACAGATCCAAAATCACATGTTCTGAGTATTTGAGATGAAAAAGAGAATGACTTTGTTCTTGAGCAACTTATGAGTAATCATTACATTTGTTCATTAAAAAAACAAGTCTCACCTGAGTGTGTTATAAATATTTTTAATTAGCAATAAATATTTTTAATTAGCACTAGCGACTAGATTTCAAAAATACTCATCTCCTAATTTCTACATTATCAACAAAAAATTAAGATTTGTGTTTAGTTAAAATGGAGAATATAGGAGCTACTCCTTTACCTATCCATTAGAGAACCAGTCTGTCTTTACATGTATGAACAAAACGAGTTCTACTTTAAAAGACACAGAAATGACACCAGCAAGCAGAGAACTGGATGTTCAACCAAGCGAGGCTACAGGCGAAGTGAAAATAGGCAAATTTGCGTAGTTGAAAGCTCAGGTGAGTAAATGAAAGCAAAGAAGAGCTCTGCATAAAAGAAATGCATATTTCACACTTGTAGCTCTCAGGACTCTCCAGATATTGTCGGTGAGATCCACTGAGGCTTTATGACTTCTCAGCAGTGGACCAGGGAACTGTGGGAAGTTCTTATGGAAAATATCAAACCATTATTCCCAAAAATGTAGAAACTAGTCTTGAGAGATAGTCTACAAAAAAGAATCCTTTGAAAAAGAGCAAGGTTGAGAAACACTACATGCCATTGTTTCCTGTTAGACATTATCAAATATATATTAGCATATACTTTAAGAAGTATAGGCACAAATGAAGTAGTCTAACTTTGTTTAATTAATGTTTGTGACATTTTTATCCATCTAGTCTTTTTCTGAGAAATTCCTGCTAATTTCCTGAGGGACACCCTTTGGGAAATATTAAACTTTTATAATCCAAATATCAGAGTGATCTCTAAAGAAAAAGATCTAGCATACAGACCATCCAAGAGGTTATATTTATTATAGTTTTTGACAGTGTATCTTTACCAGTGTAAATTTGTACCAATTTGAAACAAGATTTAAATGGAGGAAAAGTGAAGCAAATCAATGTTTTAAATTCTCTACTCAGCTATAATTTTATACTAGGCTATAAGACATCAAAATGTTTGACATCAGAATGTCAAAATTTAACATCAAAATGTTTGAAAACTTATTAATCTATTCATTTTCATACAATGAGATAGTTTTAATTTACACATCTGTCTTATTTTTCAATATTGTTTTAGAGTTTATTAAACTAGGAAATAAAATTTTCTAAATCTATCAAAGTGTTCTAGATAAGTAATTATTAAAATTATTGACTATTTTTTTTTAACAGACCCAAAATCACATGTTCTGAGTATTCGAGATGAAAAAGAGAATAACTTTGTTCTTGAGCAACTTCTGCACTTGAATAATATGGCTTTATGGGTCACATTAGGTATAACTTATGAAAGTAAGTTATAAATCTACTGGTTTTCTTTATATTCATACTTCATTATAAATTAATTATCAATGGAGCGCCTGGGTGGCTCAGTCGGTTAAGCGTCCGACTTTGGCTCAGGTCATGATCTCGTGGTTTGTGGGTTCGAGCCCCGCATCGGGCTCTGTGCTGACAGCTCAGAGCTTGGAGCCTGCTTCAGATTCTGTGTCTCATCCTCTCTCTGCCCCTCCCATGCTCATGCTCTGTCACTCTCTGTCTCTCAATAATAAATAGATGTTAAAAAATTTTTTTAAATAAATTAATAAATTACTTATCAAGCTACAAAGGTATAGTTCTTCAACATATGTGTTTATTAATATACAAAATTATAATTATGCACTTAGCAGAACTTACATAAATACCAGACAGTTTTTGTATCTCTAATCTGCCATTAAAATGCCTTTACCACCAAGCTTAGAGTCAAATGGTAGAAAATAATTTCCTTTCTCCACTATTCCTTCTACCAATTTAAGACTAACTAAAAATGACCACACTGTCACAGAAACCTTCGATATTGACTTTATATCTCTCCTAAGAATATGGGATGAGTGAGAATGGAATTATACTTCTATTAATGTTGCACCTTTCGGTTTACAGCATTGGTTTAGAGTATACGTTAGAAAAATGAGAAACAGTCTGACAGTGGGATAGAATATTTGAAATTGGGACTGAATACCACAAGTCCAAGGTATAATTGGTATGAAATTTTTTAAAGCAGTTTTGCTTTAAAAAAGCAGTTTTGAACTGTGCCAATTTTGAAAAATACTTACTTACAGATGTCCTGAAAATCATAGAAGTTTGGAATTAGGAAAAATGTCACTCTGGGACATAATATATCAAAAGCATACATTTACCCAGTAAGGGGGTGGGGCTTACTAGGAGACAAGGGACAGTGATAGCCATAGGCAGAAGCTAAATTACTCAAATATGACCTTTTTTTAAAAATTTTTTTAACGTTTATTTATTTTTGAGACAGAGAGAGACAGAGCATGAACGGGGGAGGGTCAGAGAGAGAGAGACACAGAATCTGAAACAGGCTCCAGGCTCTGAGCTGTCAACACAGAGCCTAACGCGGGGCTCGAACTCACGGACCGCGAGATCATGACCCGAGCCAAAGTCGGCTGCTTAACCGACTGAGCCACCCAGGCACCCCGACAAACTGTTCTTCTAAGCTGCTATATCATTTTCCATACCTTCCCATTTTTTCCATACGTATGCCAACACTTCTTTTTATCTCTCTTTTTTATTGTAGCCACCCTAGTAGTTATGAAGTGGCATCTAATTGAGGTTTTTATTTCATTTCCCTGATAACTAATAATATTAAACATAATTTCATGTGTTTATTGGCTATTTGTATATCATCTTTGGAGAATACATTATTCAGATCATTTATCCATTGTTTATTTTTATTTGTTTTAATACTGTATTTTCTTAAGTTTATTTATTTATTTAGAGAGAGAGAGAGAAAGAGAGGGTGAGCAGGGGAGGGACAGAGGAGGGGGAGAGAGAAAGAGAGAGAGAGAATCCAAATCAGGCTCCATACTGTCAGCACAGAGCTAGACTTGGGGCTCAATCTCCCGAATCTTCAGAGATCATGACCTGAGCTGAAATCAAGAGACAGATACTTAACCAACCGAGCCACTCAGGCGCCCCAGAACCTTTATCCATTTTTTAATTATTTGTCTTTTTTATTGATCAATAAACATTCTTTATATATTCTGGATTCTTGTCAAATAAATGATTTGTAAATATTTTCTCCCATCACTTTATTTCTTTGAAGTAATCTCTACTCTCAATGTGGGGCTCGAACTCACAATCCCAAGATCAAGAGTTGTAAGTTCTACCAACTGAGTCAGCCAGGTGCCTACTACTACATGTACTACTACTACATCACTTTCTAGATAGTATAATCTGTAGCACAAAACTTTTTAATTTTAATGAAATCAAATTTATCTATTTTTTATCACTTGTGCATATCTAGAAGACTTTGCCTACCCTATGGTCATAAAGACACACGCCAATGTTTTATTCTAAGAGTTTTATAGTTTTAGCTCTTACCTTTAGATCTATGATCTATTTTGAGTTCATTTTGTATATGATGAAAGGAAAAGGTCAAATATATATTAGATTGGCATAAATGTGCACAATTGTGTATGGCTTAGGTCCGGAGAAGAGATTTCTGTCACTAGTTTTATAATATATTAATTTTTTAAATGAAATAATTATACTAATTTTCATTGCAATTAAACATATATACAGTAAAAATGAATATCTGGTTAAAAATAGTAAGCATAAAGTTATTGCAGGATGGTGAAATTATAAGTAAATTTTAATTTTTATGTTTCTAATTTGTAATTTCCAAATTAAAAATAAACATAATTTACTGTTATAGTCAGAAAATATTTAAATATTTATCTCTTTATGTATAAAGAGATATACATAATTATATAACTTTTTAGAAAGCAGGTAAAGAAGAAAGAAAATTAGTTGAGTTTGAAATATTAACCTCATAACTCTAACTCAAATCTTGATTTAATCTCTAATTGTAGAAAAAATGTTTCTTCTCTAGATAATTCTCTTCTGTGGTCTGATAAGACCATGCTGTCATACACAAATTGGAGAGGAGGAAGACCAGATATAAAAAATGGCAATTTTTTTGCTGGCTTGAGTACTGATGGCTTCTGGGATATTCAAACCTTCAATGCTATTGAAGAAATATTTTACTATAACCAGAACAGCATTCTTGCTTGTAAAATTGAAATGGGTAAGTATGCTAATGTAGAATTTTCACTCCATAAGGCTAATTAGCTCCGCAAGTGGGAATCATGCAACTATATTTTTTGAGTGCCTCCTCTATTTTCAGTCCTGTGAGAGGTACTGTGGAAGTTACACAGGAAGGAAAAGATACAGTTTCCTGGTGTCATGGTCTTGATCTCAAGGAGTAAAATGTAGTTGGGGAGACAGCATGAAATTCTTTATCATTGTTTCATGTAGGTTACTTTTAGGTGATTTGGTACTGGCTTAAATTTGTTGGAAAGTCAAAAGGGATCAATGAAAACAAATAATGACAACAAAATGCTCTGAGAAGAAAGTAAAACTTGGTTGGGTTTTGAAGAATGGAGAAGATTTTTATAAATAAGAAAGTGTGTTTGGGTAGAGTTTTGACATTCTAGGCTGAAAATAAATTTCTCTTAAATTTGCCTAATTCCTTAAATAAATCTATTTTAAAATGCATATCGGTTTAAAATTTTTCACAGCTTAAAAACTGTTTTAAGTTTTAAGACCTCTGCTAACATCCAGGCTGACCTTCTCCCTTCATAGTACCACAGAATAACTTTCTGGAACACCATTTCCATCAACAATCTCCAGGGATTCCCTACTACCAATTACTTTGGGTCCATGTAAGCTTTTAAGACTTTCTAGAAACACTGTCTATCCTAAAATTCTAGGCTTTCTTCCAACCTTGATTTTCCCCCCATTCTTGGCTCAATAAGGCTCTTTTTCTGTGAGGCTGATGTCTTAATCGTCCCATGTACAGTGTATGCTTATCCTCATTTGCACCTTTACTTATGGTTTTTTATTGACAAGAAGTCTTCCACTTTTGTTTTACTTCTTTAACAAACTTAGAATGATTTTATGTTTATAAAAAAAGTTACAGAGACAGTACAGAGAGTTCCCATATATATCATAACCAGTATCCCCTATTGTTGACATCTTGTGTTAGTATGGTACAATTGTCACAACTAAGAAACCCAATATGATGGATTACTTATTCACTAAAGTCTATACGTTATTTAGATTTTTAACATTTTTACTTAATATCCCTTTTCTAGTCAGGATTCTATACAGGATACCATGCTAATATAGTCATCTTGTCTCCTTAGGTTTCTCTTGGCTGTAAAAGCTTCTTAGACTTTTCTTGCTTTTAATGACCTTGGCAGTTTTGAGGAGCACTTTTTTGGTCATGTATTTTTTTGGTCACGTTTTTTTGTGGAATGTGTCTCCCTTTAGGTTGGCTGATGTTTTTCTCATGATTAAACTGGAGTTGTGGGCTTGAGGTTTAGGAAAAACCACAGAATTAAAGTGTCATTTTCATCACATCATATGAAGGGTATATGCTATCAACACGACTTCCCACTGTTGGTTTTAACCTTGATCACCTGGCTCTAGGTGTTTGTCAGCTTTCTCCACTGCAAAGTTATTCTTTTCCCCATTTCCATGCTGCACTCTTTTTAAGGAAGTCAGTATATTTAGTACATATTTACAGGCTGAAGAGTTATTCTCCACCTTCCTGAGAAGGGTGTACGTATGTAAATTATTTGGAATTCTACCGCGCAAGAGATTTTTCTGTTCTCTCCCATTTTAAAATTTATTCAGTTATTTATATCAGTATCAGTTCATGGTATATATTTTATACTTTGGGTTATAATACGATATACTACATTATTTAATATTTTATTAAAATTGTTCTAGTTTGGGCCACTGGGAGCTCTTTCACTTGGCTCCTGTGCCTCTTTCAAGTACCCTTATCACTGTGCTTTTGTTATTGTTGTTACTATTGTCATTTTGTTACTGTTATATTATTCTTCATTTGCTTTTAGCTTTCTGATTACTTTATTTCTTTTTGGTTCTAATTCACCTCACCTAAACTCTGGAAACCTAATTTGATAAGCAGGCTTTCTGACTCTCTTAACTCAGATGAGTCTCTCCTTCTCTACTCAGTCACACAAATTAGAGTAGATAATTGTTTTGCCTGAATTTCAGGTATTGTTGTTTAATGTCTGCAATTAATATGTAAGTTCCTTAAATGAAAAACAATGTTTATATCTTTTTTTTTTTTAATTTTTTTTCAACATTTATTTATTTTTGGGACAGAGAGAAACAGAGCATGAACGGGGGAGGGGCAGAGAGAGAGGGAGACACAGAATCGGAAACAGGCTCCAGGCTCTGAGCCATCAGCCCAGAGCCCGACGCGGGGCTCGAACTCGCGGACCGCGAGATCGTGACCTGGCTGAAGTCGGACGCTTAACCGACTGCGCCACCCAGGCGCCCCTATATCTTTTTTTTAATCAACCAGGCAACTATACTATTTAAGAACCTATTATATGTGTTGTGGCAATACGAAAAATAAAGTATGCATTTTACCTCCCTTGTTAATAAGAAAAATCCAGTTTTATTTAACTTTAGAAATGGTTGCATGTCCAGTCTTACCCAAAATATGTATTTTAAATAATTTAAATTTAATCACTAATACTCTTAATTTAAATATTACAGTTGACTACAAGGAAGAATATAATGCTACTCTGCCACTGTTTATTCCATATGAAGATGGTATTTATAATGTTATTCAAAAAAAGGTAACATGGTATGAAGCATTGAACATGTGTTCTCAAAGTGGAGGTTATCTGGCAAGTGTTCATGACCAAAATGGCCAGCTCTTTCTGGAAGATATCGTAAAACGTGATGGATTTCCACTATGGGTTGGGCTCTCAAGTCACGATGTAAGTCTTGTCTTGTTTTCCAGAAATTTTCCAAATGTGTTAGAAGGTTGGAAATTTGAGCATAAGATATTAATTCAGAGTATAACATCAGAGTAAGTCCTGGGACTCAATTTGCATAGCATAGTGCTTTCTTATCTTTTTACAACAGAAACTAAATAGAAAATTGTATTTGTAGAATGTAGTAGGGCAAATGGCCTGGACTGCAGCCGCCCTAGGCACTGCCAGGCCATCCCAAGGGCCCAGTAGATTAATATCTCAACAACACCTCTCTGTTACCTAGTTGGGGCAGACTAATTGCAAAGCTGGGAAAAAAGAATAGCAACGAATCAGAAAAACCTGAGTTCTGGTATTAGTGGTATGTCTTCCATTTATGTTTGGTGATCATGAGCAGGTCATTTAATCTTTGGAAGTTAATTTCTTCATTGGTAAAACTGGGGTGATAATATTTTCCTTAATATAGGATTATAGTGAGATTAACACAAAAATTTATATAAGATGTCAAATAAAATTCTTAATATTAGGACTAATATGTGTATTTTCTTCTCACTTTCACCCTACAAATGAGCACTATTTGAGATAATGTTTTGGTAGTAAATACATCTTTTGTGCCACTATTTGAATCCTATTAATTAGTATATTCATGTACCTATAATAATGTCCAGTTCCTGCCCCCCCTGCAAGAAATAGGCTACTATAGAGATTAGAATTGAAAACCTAATTTAAATAATCTTTAGAACAAAATGGAGAAAATTTTAAAAAGCATGACAAATTAAGTTTATAGAATAAAGGAAAAATCAAAAGTAATCTTCCCATATGAATTTCTTGGGAAGTATTTTCCTCTTCCAAACCCCTGCTGCTTGATGGCTTCTGTAGTAGGAAACATGTAGCCAGAGACACAAACCACAGAACTATAAAACATAAAAAACAATATTCAGAATACTATGAAGGTTGCTAATATAAATCTGTAATTGTGACAAATGGAAGCCATTTGCACATCATTTAATTTCAAGTATTATATAAACTCATCCTTAAAAAAAAAAAATAAATCTAGGGACAGAGTATAGTAACTGTCTATAAATTTAAAGTCCTACTTAAATTGCACCAGAGTAAACGTCTCAAATCAATGCATCAAAAGTAAATCCCTGACTTTACAAATAGGTCCAGACCTATAACAATTGTAAGCAAATAATTAACAATCCATTCCAATATTTCTTAAAGTATATATATTCTTCTTACAGTTCTTTTTGAACATTCTTTTGTCTGGATTCAGGTTTTCTGTATTTTTTTTTTAATTAAAGGCAATTCTTATGCTAAAAATGTGCTAAGCTTTTTTATCTCTATTATTCTTAAAACAGGGAAGTGAATCAAGTTTTGAATGGTCTGATGGCAGTACATTTGACTACATCCCATGGAAAGATAAAAAATCTGCTGGAAATTGTGTTGTCTTGGATCCAAAAGGAATTTGGACACATGAAAAATGCAAGTCTGTTAGGGATGGTGCTATTTGTTATAAACCTACAAAATGTAAGACTTGATTTTGAATAACTATATTAATTAAAATATGACATTTTGTCTTATGCACATGATAAATACTCAAAGGAATTTTTTGTAGGTTTTAAATAATTTTTATTCACACATCCTACAAAAATAAATTTGATACTTTGTGAAGAGAGATGAACATGATATACCCATTTAGGGTATGTATGTGCCCAAAGACTTTCAGTTCCTCTGTCACCAGGTACATACTACTCTAGAATTTGTGAATTTTGGTTTCACTTAGCAATGTTCCTCAAAGGCTGACACTGCTTTTAAAAAGGAATTTGGGGTGCTTGGGCAGCTCAGTCAGTTAAGCATCTGACTTCGGCTCAGGTCATGATCTCACAGTTCATGAGTTCAAAACCCTGTGTCGGGTTCTGTGCTGACAGCTCAGAGCCTGGAGCCTGCTTTGAATTCTGTGACTCCCTCTCTCTCTGTTCTTCCTCTGCTCATGCTGTCTCTCTCTCAGAAATAAATATAAATAAATAAAAACAGTAAAAAAGGGTTCAAAAGCACATAAATTTGGGAAATACTTCAGGTCTGATTTATCATATTGACTGCTCTGATAGTTTCTGTAGTAAAGACAGCAGTTTAACTTTGTGTAACTCAGCATTTTCCAAACTTACATGATTCTTAAAATCTAAGGAAAGAGCCCCTTCCACCAGGGTTGGGCTTATCCTGACAGGTGGAGCCTTAATGAAGAACAGAAGAGCTAAGCTGCCCCCCCACCCCCACCCCGGAGCTGCAGGGCCTGCTGGACAAGCCAAGAGATGGTGGCGGTGGTGGTCTCTGAAGCCTCTGGCTCTCAGCGCTTGCCATGCTTCTGTTCCAAAGAATATTCTAGAGAAGATCCAACATTTGGAATTAAACAGATTCAGGCAGAAGAAAATGTGAAAACCTTATTTAGAGAAGCAAGTGAATACAAGAAAGGGAGAATGATATCAAGAATGAGAAATAAATGGATGATCAAAACCTGACATCCCAGGTGTTAGGTACAGAAAATGAATGTAATGTTTTAGAAAAACAATGAGGATACATGAGAAAATGGAAAGGACATCTGTGTTAGCTAAACAGACTTTATAGGATCAAGTTGAATGACATGAACAAACAAATTCCGTGCCATATTGGGTTGAATAGTGTCCCCCCCCCCCCCCACATTCACATCCACCCAGTCTTAGAATGCAACCTTATTTAGAAATAGCCTTTGCACGGGGCACCTGGGTGGCTCAGTCGGTTAAGTGTCACCTTTGGATCTTGTCATGATCTCACACAGTTCGTGAGTTTGAGCCCCGTGTCAGGTTCTGTGCTGACAGCTCAGAGCCTGGAGCCTGCTTCAGATTCTGTGCTTCCCTCTCCCTCTCTCTCTCTCTCTGCTCCTCCCCTGCTCACACTCGTGTCTCTCAAGAATAAATAAACACTAAAAAAAATTATTAAAAAAATAAATTAAAAAATCGATTCAAGGGGCACCTGGGTGGCTCAGTCGGTTGAGCATCCGACTTCAGCTCAGGTCATGATCTCACAGTCTATGAGTTTGAGCCCTGTGTCAGGCTCTGTGCTGACAGCTCAGAGCTTGGAGCCTGCTTCGGATTCTGTGTCTCCCTCTCTCTCTGCCTGGCTCACGCTCTGTCTCTTTCTCTCTCAAAAATAAATAAACATTAAAAAAATTAAAAAAAAAAAAAGAAATAGCCTTTGCAGATGTAATTAGTTAAGATGAGGTAATGCTTGATAAGGATGGGCCCTAAATCCAATGGCTGGTGCCCTTATAAGAGGAGAGAAGCAGACAGACCGAGAAGGCCATTTGATGATGGAAGCAGAAATTGCAGTGATGCAGCTACAAGCTAAAGATTGCCAGCAACCACCAGAAGCTGGGAGTTCTGACTCTCCCTCAGAGCCTCCAGAAAGTACCAACCCTGCTGACACTCATTTTTAGACTAGACTCCAGAACTGTGAGAGAAGAAATTTCTGTTGTTTTAAACCACCAAGTTTGTGGTAATTTATTATGGCAGCCCTGGGAAACTAATACAAGAGCAAACATTAAAAACTGAATCCTCAAAAAACAAAAAAGGAAAATAACAAGTGTTGGCAAGGATGTGGAGAAATTGGAGCCCTAGTACACTGCTTGCGGGAATAAAACATTGTGTGTAGCCACTGTGGAAAATGGTATGGAGATTTCTCAAAATTTTTAAATAAAATTACCATAGGATCCAGCAGTTCCACTTCTGGGTATATACTCAAGAGAAATGAAAGCAGGGACTGGAACAGATATTTGTACAACCCTGTTCACAAGCGTCATTATTCACAATGGCCAAAAGGTGGAAGCAGCCCAAGTTGTCCATTGACAGATGAATGCATAAGCAAAATGTGGTATATACATTCTGTGGAATATTAGTCAGCATTAAAAAAGCAGGAAATTCTAACACATAATACAACATGCATGGATGAATCTTGAGGATATTATTCCAAGTGAAATAAGTCAGACACAAAAGGACAAATGCCATATGACTTGAATTGTATGAGGTACCTGGAGTTGTCAAATTCATAGAATCAGAAAGTGCAATGGTAGTTTCTGGGGGCAGGCAGGAATGGGGAGTTATTATTTAATGGGTACAGAAGCCATACTTAGACTTTTTGTTTGAGACAGATTTTGCTGTGCAGATACACTGCACTGTGTAAACAAATTACCAAATTTTCACTTGTAGATGTGATTTTTAAAAGTAGTTCTTTACATGGCAAGGTAAAACTAGTTATATATTACCAAGATAAAAAGAATTCAAGGAAAGAATTTTAATTGTTTCAAAGTAGTTACAGGCCTACTCAGCCAGCCTGTCTTTGCTTCTTTTCTTATTCTGTCTCTCCAATTGTTTTTACATTAAGCTAATTGCATCTTAGAAGGCTAAATAGTTTCTTCTATTTTCTAAGTTAAAAATGGTATTCCAAAAAAGCTAATTAGAATGTGTATTCTTAGGGGTGCCTGGATGGCTCAGTCTGTTGAGTGTCCAACTTCAGCTCAGGTCATGATCCCAAGGTTCATGAGTTCAAGCCCCGCATCAGGCTAGCTGCTGTCAACATGGAGCCTGCTTTGGGCTCTCTGCCCCTATTCTGCTTGTGCTCTCTCTCAAAAATAAATAAACACTTAAAACAATGTATACTGTTAGAGTATGAGCTGTAGCTTTCTCTGGTGTGTGTATTGAGTTGAATGCTTTCCTACTCACAGGCACCACAGTTTCAAACAGGGTTTAGTGAGATTTTAAAAGCCAATCATTTTGCCTGTGCGTGTTTACAGTCATGTCTAACATTTTTATAGCTAAAGAGGTGTCTTCTCATACCTACTCATCAAGATGTCCAGCAGGGAAAGGGAACGAATCACAGTGGATCCAGTACAGGGACCACTGTTACGCGTCCAACCAGGCATTGCACAGTTTCTTGGAAGCTGAACAGTTTTGTTCAAAACTTGGTGAGTTAAAGTCTGTTGATTTTCTTGGACTCAATAATTTAATCATTGGAATTTTTCCCAAGGATGTAATGATTATATTTTTAAAAATATTTTTAGAACACTCTATATCTATAATGGCATTTTATAACCGAATTGCCCAGTGGTGGGGAAATAGTTAAGTATTTTATGAAGTATGAGTTAAGTGGAACATTGGAATAGCCATAAAAAGTGACCAATGTAAGAATAAGTACATGGAAAATAAAAGTAAGTGGGAAGAAGTAGAATAAAAAATTGCTATGTGAATTATTATGTGAAAATAAGGACAAATGAAATGGTTTTAAATATAGTTAGATATGCTTAGATGAAGGGATTAAAGGCAATTTTTTTTTGAAGTTGGTTAAGTACTAAATACAAATTACAGATTTTCCCACTACTTAGTTATAAATAAGTAAGCTTATCACTGACCAGGGTAACAAAATCAAGGAAGCATGGGTTGTTCATCCATCCTGCAATAGAAATGGCCCATATCCTCTGAACATCATAAGGAACAGGACTTTTTGTCTTCAAATTTAACTATTTTAGAAAGAACAGCAATAATTGGATCTCTCCCATAATAAATTTACTCTATAGTCAAACTGTGAAATGACTTCTGGGGAGACCACTGAGAGTATTTCAAAGACCTGCATCCTTGGGTAGCAGTTTAGCCAGACTGGTGGCATATCTCTCATTTATTTTGCTAACTGTTTTGGAGTCATTTGCCTGATTTAAAAATCTCCTTGTTACTGCTTGACTACATGATGGAAACTTTTGTGTGGGAACTCCTCTGTGGTGTATGTGTACACACACACACACACACACACACACACACACACGATGGGAACTATTGTGAACTATGTATGTGTTCTAAGAGTGAGAAGCCTCTTGCTCCTACAGGAGAAAATAGGAAGGGTTACTGTCATTGTAGAGTGGGAGTTAAGTACTTAAGCCTTGGAGGCAGACAGGTCTAAGTTTTAAATCCTACTCCCATACTTATTAGCTGAGTGATACTATAGAAGTTACATAATAGCTTCTCTTTTCTCATCTGAACAGTGAGAATGAAAATAGTACTTATTTCAAAGGTTGTGTTGTTGTAGGAATGAATGAAATGAGATAATATATGCAAATGTAGCACCGTGCCCTGCAAATAGTGAGCAAATTATTCTTATTATTAGAAAATATTGAGATTGTCTCTCTAAATTTATAACTGGCTAGCTGTATAAACCTGAATGATTGATCTTCTTGAGGCTCAATTTCCTCATCTGTAAAATAGTGATATCTTCCCTACAGGATTATGTAATATTAAACAAGCATGTGCATACTCTGGTCTTCTATAAAGGAGTAAAGACTTGCCTTTGCCATTCTCCCAGTATCACCACCACGAAAGAAATGCTTTAGTTCAAGTGTAGATAGGCTTGTCACTGTTGGAGAGGTGATTCTACTCTTAGGATTTATTTCCAAGTCTGTTATTATTTTATTTTTATCCCTTGCTTTATGATGGTGATAATACTATTTTCTCTGTGGGTTTAGGGCAATTTATCAAACTTCAAGAGTATTCAGTTCCATACTATATTTGGGAACATATAATGGGCATAACCAAGTTCATTTATGTGTAAAGTAATATTAAAGGAAACGCTAATGCTCCTCAATATCCCAAACCTGTTTGCTTTTATTTTCATTTTAATAGAAGCGAATTTAAAGCTGAGCTATTATATGGAGAGTATGCTGATATGTATTTTTACAATCACATACCCCACTTCTTCTAACTAGCTGTTCATATACAAAGGCCTCATTGGTAGGCAGTCCCAAGGTCAAATAATATTATCAGGTAAACATTTTAAAGAAACATAACATTTCTCTAAATAAAGTTTCAATCTAGAAATATGTCTAACTTTTTTTGGGATCTATTAATGCCATTCTTTTAAAAATATGACACAAATATCAGATTTAAAAAGTATTCTCTATGTAAAGCTTGAATTTCTCAATGATCTTTATCAAGATTGATTTTTTTTCTCAAATGGCTGTTTGAAAATAAGCCATTTCCCTAGTTTGCATAAAGCTCATTAGTTTAGGATTTGTTTTCCTTCAACAGATCATTCTGCAACTATTGTTACCATAGAGGATGAAGATGAGAATAAATTTGTGAGCAGACTGATGAGGGAAAATAATAATATTACCATGAGAGTTTGGCTCGGATTATCTCAACATTCTACTGGTAAGTGACATATTTGTGTGGACAGTGTGCAAAGAGAGTTCCAATTTGTCCTAAATACCAAGTCAGCCTTGCTAAAGAATGTCAAGTGGTGGTTAATTCAAATGCTTCTTATTGATGAATAAGCTAGGTCTGCTGGCTGTTTTGGACATTTATAAAATCCTAATGAATATTCAAGTGATTTATTGGTACCTATGGAAAATACTAATGAAATAGAAAGTCAGATTAAATCAACTGGGGTGTTCTAGATGCTTAAGGTACTTGGATCAATAGCATATTTTTTCTCCTACAATGATATTTGTGCCCCCCATGTCCCACAAAGAACCCATGACTTACTTTCCTTAGAGTTCTAGTGTGTATCAGTCGTATTTTTATAGCTTATAACTCTGTTATTCAGAAAGTTCTCTTCTTATTGTTCTCTTCCATCTTGAAATATTTTTACCATAGAGAATAATTAATTCTTTTAAAAAAATTTTAATATTGGGGCGCCTGGGTGGCTCAGTCAGTTAAGTGTCTGACTCTCGGTTTTGGCTCAGATCATGATCTCACGGTATCGCATTAGGCTCTGCACTGACAGTGCAGAACCTGCTTAGTATTCTCTCTCTCCCTCTTTCTGTCCCTTCCCTACTTATACTGCCTCTGTAATTTTTTTTTAAGTTTGTTTATTTGTTGAGAGACAGAGAGACAGAGAGACAGAGCACAAGCAGGGGAGGGGCAGAGGGAGAGGGAGACACAGAATCTGAAGCAGGCTCCAGGCTCTTAGCTGTCAGCATAGAGCCAGAGGTGGGCTCCAACTCACTAACAGGAACTGTGAGATCATGACCCCAGCCGAAGTTGGACGCTTAACCTACTGAGACACCCAGGCATCCCAAGAGAATAATTAATTCTTAATGATGATTTTGTCTTTCAAACCAGCTTAGTAAAATTGCACAGAATTAAAAAAGATTTGTGGAAGAATTTCTCAAGGAATAATGGATTAATCCAAGCAGTAATGGGTACAAAAGATTTTAGTGAATTTGAAATGGATAAAGAATGAAGAGTACAGATTCAATAGAAGAATAGGAAGTGTTTCACATTTTATGCAAAGTTGAATTCTAAATAATTGAAATACATGTGAATTCCAAAATATTAAGCACTTGTCAAAATGAATGGATTCAAAGTTGGCCATCTAAATGAGTTCTAAATTGTGTTTACACTGTCACCACAAGGTGGTGCTACCTCAGCTGGAAAATAAAAATGGAGTCCTGGTGGGGAGACCCTCCTGGACCCTCTAGACCCTTCTTCCCCCAGCACATCTTTAATGATATGAGTTTTTTAGTAGGAGGTGAGGTTGCTGATGGAGATGCAGTCTTTAGAAATCTATCCTTTCCACAATGAATGTGCAAGCATTCTACTTTTTAATCAAAACACCACATTTTGTATCAGTGCTAATAGAACTTTCCGCAAAGATGGAAATGTTCTATATCTGTGCTGTGTAAGAGTAGTCACTAGCCATAGATGGCTATGGAGCACTTGAAATGTGACAAGTGCAACTGAAGGACTGATTTTTTTTTTTAATATTTTCATTAAAAAATATTTTCATTTTTAATAAGTTTCATTTTCAACAGTGGCATAGCATAGTTCTATGTAAATGAGTTATACGAGCCACATGCCTTTCTACCTTAGAAATTTAGAGACAATAAACTTAATTTCTTTCTTTAGATCAGTCTTGGAATTGGTTGGATGGATCAAAAGTGACATTTGTCAAATGGGCAAATAAAATTAAGAGTGGTGATGGAAAATGTAGCATTTTGTTAGCTTCAAATGAAACTTGGATAAAAGTTGAATGTTCACATGGCTATGGAAGGGTTGTCTGCAAAGCTCCTCTGGGTAAGTATGGAACCTTGCCCTTAAGGAATATTTTTGCAGAACAGGTCAGGAAGTAAATGTACAACTCAATTATGTGCCATGTTTTGCACTTGCCTCCTGAAGTCCTTATTTAGTCCTTAAAGGATAACCAAAAAAATTGCTTAAGCTACACAGATGCTTTCCCTCAGAAAAATATATTGTAAGAGATAATAAATACCAAGATGTCTAAGACTCCCAGGTGAAACCACAAACAGCCTAAACTTTGTGTAATTATTTCCTAAGAAAAATAGAAGCTGCCAGAATATTAGGGAGCTCATTTCTTTGAATATGTTCTTAAGATATATTTGATTCTGTCGGTCAGATATGTAAAAGGTCAAGCTTGCTTCCTTTCTCCTCATTCCCATAAAACTCATGATTAGCTTAGCAACAGTGCAAAACTGGATTTAATTACTTAAAATTTCCTGGAAGGAACATCTGTAGAAAGTCATAATTCAGACTTAGGTTTCATCCTGAATTGATGCATAGAATAACCAGAAAAAATCTTACCTTAATTTCATTTCTAGAGAAAGGAGCTCTAAGTTTTTCATGGCAACATTTTTAAAGATTTAGCATAAAAGCGTCCTTTTGGTGAATAAATATTGAAGATAAATCGCCAATACTAAGTGATTGGTATCTATATATTCATGCATTGATTCAGCAAATATTTGGAGTGTCTACTGTATGCTGGGTTTTGTGTGCTGGGTATGGGGATGGCTACACTAGATTAGGTTATCAGGGAAGATGTCTAAGAGTAGGAGACACTGAAGCTGAGATTTGAAAGGCCAGCCAAACAAAGATCAGGGGAAAAGGCATGCCAGGGAGAGGTACCAGATGGAGCAAAAAGCCTCAAGCAGAACAAGCTTGACGAGTGCTCAAGGAAGAGCTGAAAGGTAGGCACGTACCAGCCACCTAGGGCTCTGGAAGCCAGGCTGAAGAGTTCAGGTTCTATGCTGAGTGAAATGGAAAACAACTGGAAGATTATGGGGGGAGCCCAGGAGCAGGGTTAGGGTGATGTAAGCCAAGAGTTCTGATTTGGCATTTTGAACTGTCCATATGGAGATGAGATATTCATATGGAATGTCTAGCATGCAGTTGGACATATGAAAGAGAAGGGAGGTCAGCTTAGAGATGATGTTTAAAACAAGGGGACAGAATGAGTCCATCTGTGCAGCATGTAGAGAAGGGGCCTGGGAGAGCATTTGAAATTGAATAGCTAGTAGCTAAATGAAGTCATCCTAAAGTCGTAAATTTGCTTTAAAGCAAATAACACTTTATTTGGCACTGGGTGAGTCAAACACAAAAATTTACAACTTACAGCAATTTGCTATCAAAGTAAGGTAACATACTGGGAGTAATGTTCTCAGAAAGGATGAGGAGGAGGGAAAGTGAGAATAATGATAATGCTCTAAGTTCTTTAGAAGAAAATTGCTAAAACAATGAATAGGATTTGAATGAAAAGGAAAACAATTAAATCTGTAAAGAAAATACTTGAGTGTTTGATGATGACTTTGAATTCTGTGTTAATGCTATGAAACAATCAAGTACTTATTGTGTCTAATTCGTACAGAGTTTACAATGTGACACACAGCCTAATGTATTAGATCAATAATGATCGCTTTTATATTCTCTCCTCCAATGTCAAACCTTTCTGTATTCTAGGCTCTGATTACCGAGGAATAACTATCACATTTGCTGTGCTAAGTGTCTTAGCTCTCATCAGTGCACTGATTTGGTTCCTCTTCCAAAGGAACCGTTTGCACTGGGCAGTCTTCTCTTCAGTTCGATATGAACAAGGAATGAATGAAGATGAGATTATGCTTCCCACTTTCCATGAGTAAATTCTTCTAAAAGTTTGTTAATTTGCACTAACATGTTAAGGAAAATGAGCCTTCTTAGATTTTCCCAGTGTCAGTATTTACTCTGTTCTAAAGTAGAAGTCATTAGTACTTTTTCAGTTGTTTAATTGCAGTCCTAGTATCTACAGTGAATTATCCACGAAATGCCATGTTTAAAACTTTACTTAATAGAATGGAAAAGAGCCAAAGCTGGGACTAAAGTCCAAGTTATTTGTAGGGTAATAAATTTCATGTGCATTTTCTCTGTAAGAATGTAGTTAGTAACTAGGATATGTATATTTTAATGGTATTTTAACTTAAAATTGGCATGTTAATAAGTCATAAGTCTACCTTTTTGCTTTTAAAAATATCCAGCCTATGGGGCGCCTGGGTGGCGCAGTCGGTTAAGCGTCCGACTTCAGCCAGGTCACGATCTCGTGGTCCGTGGGTTCGAGCCCGGCGTCAGGCTCTGGGCTGATGGCTCGGAGCCTGTTTCCCATTCTGTGTCTCCCTCTCTCTCTGCCCCTCCCCCGTTCATGCTCTGTCTCTCTCTGTCCCAAAAATAAATAAACGTTGAAAAAAAAAATTTTTAAATATCCAGCCTAGGGGTGCTTGGCTGGCTCAGTCAGTAGAGCATGCAACTCTTGATCTCAGGGTTGTGAGTTCAAGCCCCACATTGAGTATGGAGCCTACTAAAAAAAAAAAAAAAATCTAGCCTAATGCAAAATTTGTACCTCAAGGTAAAAACATAACTGTAAATAATATCAACATTGTTTTATTTATTTATTTTTTTATTTAAAAAATTTTTTTTTTCAACGTTTATTTATTTTTGGGACAGAGAGAGACAGAGCATGAACGGGGGAGGGGCAGAGAGAGAGGGAGACACAGAATCGGAAACAGGCTCCAGGCTCTGAGCCATCAGCCCAGAGCCTGACGCAGGGCTCGAACTCACGGACTGCGAGATCGTGACCTGGCTGAAGTCGGACGCTTAACCGACTGCGCCACCCAGGCGCCCCAACATTGTTTTAAAATAGTCATTTGTAGCATTTAGGAGAAATTATTAATGAGATATGCTTACTTTTTTATACAGCAAAATAATTCTCTTGGCAAGATGCTTCTTATACTATTCCAAACATATTTCATACTAAAATTGATTAAATGCAAATATTTTGTTTTGTCATAGTTATTCATAAAATTATGGCTTTTAAAGAAGATTTAATACTTAACATTTTTCTAAAGTATACAGGAACATTGTTTTTAGATTGATTTAGGTATACTGTAGCAGTGTGGTTTTTGTCTTTTCTTATGTACAATATTTAACTCTTTCCCTCTTAAAGGGAATCAGCTAAGGATATAAGTTCTTGAAAATTTTGCAATTTTTATGCTTTATGTGACATGTCAAATTTTGACTAAGAAGTTTGTGTTACTTTAATGCCTTTTTCTGTGAGCTAAAGAGAAAAGGTGTCTATGTATACGAGAAATTGTGTATCTTGCATTTGTGAAACTGAAAATTTTATAATGAAACTCTAAACTTTGTGATTACTACTATTTTAAGTGATGAATAATTAAGGAAACACTGTTTGGTGGTTATCACTTTAAGTTTACCACCTAGAATATATTTTGAATGATAGTTTCCACTGAACATGGTGAATGTTTTATTCAGTGTTTATATTTATACTTTAGAATATTTTTGTATAATATCCATAGATTTATTTTAAAATTTTAGAGTGTTTGTACTATGATAAACTTATAAATAATTTTCAAAAGATAGTTTTAGTATAGTCTAAAGTATAGTATGGTTGTCCTGAAATATCTTTTACTGAATTTGTTAGACTAGGTCCTCTTACCCTGTGATCTGTACAATTTTAGTTGTTAAAGACTTTCTTCAAAGAACTAAACCAACTTGATGTGAAAACACAGCTATATATAGTAGCAATGCTATAATAAACTTGTTTCATTTTTTTGGTGAAAGTGTTGTTGATCCTTGTTGAAAAAATGTATCTCAAAACCATCTCTAGATTGGGTTTTATTATGTGAGGCATGTAGTATAAGAAAAGGTAAATATACAGCTGTTGTAATGTGAGGTATCCTTAAGATTTTGTGTACATTTTTTAAAGAATAAATATCATCCTGTATCTCTGAATGTTTGATTTGAGTCTCTTTTTCAGATGCCATTGACTCAGCAGTTCTCAGCAAGTCTTTTAACTATTAGATCAGCAGGAATTCCATCTACGATCCACTCTTACTTCTCATAGTGCTCCCTCAGGAGATTCTCCCCTACCTCCCAGCCCAAGGCATTCATCAGCCACTTCCAAGTCAGTAGATTACATATCAAGTTCCAGGCTCATATTTCTAACTCCCACTGGATAATCTACATGAAAGTCCTTCTCAGCATGACCACAACTGCCCATATGGTGTTCACTTCCTCATTTGACCAGTTGCAGATGGATCAATAGAAATGAAGACAGCCTTTTCCAGTCTTCCCTAGCTAATCCAACCCTCACATGTGGTCTGACAAAATTGATCTCTTGAAACCGGGTACCTAAAAAAGCAAGTAGATAAACCTAATGATCAGGTACAGGGGACAAATGTGGAAGTGATACCATTGATCATCCTCTTTTTCGTCCTTTCTCCCCACACACAGCATGTTCCCCTCCCCGATCCTGGGGCAGGATGTTGCCATTATCTGGCAGTTGTCTTCTGCAAATGACTACCATAATGTTGGTAACCCCAAATCCTCAAGCCACTGCTAAATTTATGCTACGGAAAGAGATTCACATTCCTTTATCTTAGGTTCATTTAATCCTAAAGCCCTCTTGGGGAAGTGAAGACTTAATTGTTATTAGTTCAATAATTTTATCTTGTTTAAGAAAACAAATTTCAGCTAGATGTCAAAGACTTATTTTGACTAGACCTCATCATCCATACAAAGTCACCTCTAATTCCCTGCATGTTCTAAATTAAAATGTTCTTACAATTATCTACATTTCAGCAAATTTAGTATATGTGTATTTCTCTTTTTTTTCCAAGCTAAATTAATAAGAAGCAGAAGTTTAGAAATTTTTTTTTCCATTTCCCCTAAGTTTTCGTATATTCTCTTTCAATCAATATGAAAACACTACACTCCTTTTCCCCCAAGCTAGAAATTCAGAATTCATCCTCCAATCATCTCTTTCTCATCTCCCTAATTCAACAATTCAGTCAGTTTTATCTCAGGCTTCTCACAGAGTGGCTGTCTCCATTATCAGCTCTTTCAATTCAGGCCTTTATAATTTTTTTTTTCTCCCCGGATTGTTTGCACCAACCTCTTCACTGGTCTTCCTCATCAACCTTTCCTCTTCATCCCATTTTCCCCACTCCTGAGCCTACAGGAGCTGAAATACAGAGGAGGACTCCCTCTGTGTTTTGGTCTAAAATTATCTAGGCCTCCTACCTATCTCAGGCCAAAAGGGATCTCAGCAATGCCCAGCCCAGGGACCTTCCCCAGGAACCTTATGTGGACTGACAGTCTGGGAAGCCCTAGGGTGTAAGTTCACTGGCCAAGTTCACCCTTTTAATGCAATGTAACATCAAGTCAATCCAAACCCAGTTCCTCTTTCTATGGGCTTAGACCTGCCCTTCTCCATCTTCCCCAAGATCTTCTCCCAGGACTCCATCTCTCTTCCAATTGCTAAGCAATAGAGAAACAAAGTCAGATAAAACTGGACTCCAGAAATTAGGAAAACACTGGTGATCTAAGCCAGTGGAAATGTAGCAGAGTGGAGCCAGAATCCAGAGTGAGCTGCAAAGTGAAAGGGAAATTAGAAAATGGGGAACGTGAGATTCTGAAAAGTATGGTGGAAAAGGAAAAGAGAGGGAGAAGGTGGGTTGAAGAAGGTTTTTTTTCCAAAGAAGGAGGGAAGGAGGTTCACAGATTAGAAACTGAGAGGAACAAAGCCAAACAAATCGAAAGATCCACAAAGAGTGGGCAGAGAGAAATTAATGATGCAGGGAAGAGAGATGGAGTCATAGGAGAAGATCTTGGGGAAGATGGAGAAGGGCAGGTCGAAACCCACAGAAAAAGGAACTGGGTTTGGATGGGACAGAGAAGACTGCCGTCCTCTCTGAGGCCACACAAGGAAGACCTGTGTGGAAGAGAAAGGGAGAGCAGGAAAGTATTTGAAAATTTTTGTCTAGACCTGATGGCCCCCCTTTGTCTATGGAGTAGAAGGCAAGATCTTCTACTGAGAAACATGAGTAGCAAACTGGGTCTCAGTTTGAAGAGTGTTAATAAAACATTTTGCAATACCCGATTAGAGGAATGGGGGAGGACAATGACCGAGGCAAATAAAAGGATCATAGAAAAGGCATACAGGACCCAGATAAAATTAAAAGCCATATATTTGTCCTGATGACAACCAGGAAAACTGATCGATTTCCTCTACCTGTCCTCAGTCACCTCACTGAAGTTGAGGAACAGGAGCCTGTGAAGAAGAAAGAGGACCCATCCACAAAAAATTAAAAATAGGATTACCAGAGGCACCTGGCTGGCTCAGTCAGTACAGCATGAGACTCTTGATCTTGTGGCCATGAGTTCAAGCCCCACATTGGGTGTAGAGCTTACTTAAAAAAAAAAAAAAAAAGAAAGAAAAGAAAAGAAAAGAAAAAAAATATATAATTATCATATGATCCAGCAATCCCACTTCTGGGTGTATATTCAAAGGAAATGAGAACAAGATCTTGGGATATCTGTACTCCCCTGTTCACTGCAGGATTATTTACAATAGCCAAGACATAGAAGGAACCTAGTTATTTGTCAATAAATGAATGGATAAAATAAATTATGTATAGATACCTGTATCACACATACACACATAGTGGAATATTATTTAACCACGAGAAAGAAGGAAACTGCCATTTGTGACAACATGGATAAAACTTGAGGACATTATGCTGAGTGAAATAAGTCAGCATCACAAGCAAAAAAAATATATTTTTTTCTTTTTTTAAGAAAAATATGTATAATTATATATGGCAATGGATGTTAAGTAAACTTACTATGGTGATCATTTCATGACATATACAAATATAGAATCATTATGTTATACACCTGAAATTAATATAATGTTATATGTCAATTTATATCTCAATACAAAAACAAAAAAGTAAGACAGACAGACAAATGCTGTATGATGTCACTTATATATGAAATAAAAAATAGCTGAACTCATAGAAACAGAGCAGAGTTGTGGTTACCAGGGGCTTGAGGGTAGAAGAAACGGGGAGATGTTGGACAAAGGACAAAAACTTCTAGTTATAAGATGAGTAAGTTCAGAAGGTCTAATGTACAGCATAGTGATTACAGCTACTAATACTGTATTATATATTTAAGGTTCTTAATGTCTTTTAATGACCTGATAGTTCATTTCTTTTTAGTGCTGAATAATATTCCATTGTATGAATGTACCACAGTTTGTTCATCACCTATTGGAAGACATCTTGGTTGCTTTCAGGTTTTGGCAATTGTGAATAAAGCTGCTATAAACATATGTATGCAACTTTTTGTGTGTATGCAAGTTTTCAACTTGTTCAGGCAAATACCAAGAAGCACAATTGTTGCATTGTATGGTAAGGATGGATATAAATAGTTCTGTTAAGAAGCTGCCAAACCGTCTTCCGAGTGGTTGTACCATTTTGTATTCCCACCAGCAATGATTCAGAGTTCCTCTTGCTCCTCATCTTCTTCAACAGTTGTTGTCAGTGTTTTGGATTTTAGCCATTCTAATAGGTGTATGGTGGTATCTCATTTTTATTTTAATTTGCAATTCTTTAGTGACCTATGATGTCGAGTGCTTTCATATGCTTTTTACCATCTGAAAATCTGCTTTGGTGAAATGTCTACTCAGATCATTGGTACACTTGTAAATTGAGTTGTTTGTGTTTTTATTGTTGAATTTAGACTTGACTTTAAAGCAGTGTTTCACTGAAGACATGAGGCTATGTCTGGGGTTTAAACAAACAGTCTTACTTGGCTCTTGTTTGTGCTTTGTGTTATCTGGTTCTAGATGCCTCGCCAGTCAGTTCATAGCTGCTTAGATTATACTTACAGCAAGCACAGTTTTTTTGTTTTTGTTTTTTTTCCTTTAAAAAGAGATATTTATTGTCTCACAGTTCTTGAGGCTAGAAGTTTGAGATCAAGGTATGGGCAGCGTTCCTTCCTTTCAGGGGCTGTGCAAATATAGTTTAAAGTCCTCAATCCCTGAAGCTGATAACAGATGAAAGTTGTCTGAGAGACACAGTCCACTGGGAGGAGCCTTTGAAAAGGTTTCTGACCACTAGATCCAAAGGAGGAATCTGGCAGACACTTGGACCGAGTGTTCAAAATTAGCATCACCAGGGATAAGACATACTGACATGGTGTCTCTCCTGGGCAGGACACATCATTTCTGTGGTACTCTCGCCAAAGAAACAAAAACATAACCTGAATCCTGTTCTTCCAACTTCCCTCCAGAGGATACATGAGACACACCAAAACTGAAGGACATTCTACAAAATGGCCAGTACTCTTCAAACGAGATGGGGGAAAGACAAACAATGACAGAGGAACTGTCCCACATTAAAGGAGACTAAGGAGAGAAGACATCTCAATGCAACGTATAATGCCGGACTGGATTTTAGAACAGAAAAGGACACACACACACACACACACACACACACACGCAGAACAACAACGAAAAAGACCGTTAGAGGGACAATTGGCGAAATGTGATAAAAGCTGAAGATTAGTTAATAGCATTATACCAGTTTTAATTTCCCGGCTTTGATCATTTTACTGGAGTTATACACGTTGTTAACATTTAGAGAAGCTCGCTGAAGGGTTACGGAAATTCTTCGGACTCTTGCAACATTTTTGAGAGTCCGAAATTATTCCAGTTCAAAGGGCAAGTTCCAAATACAACAAGAGACTTCGCAGAGGCGGCGCACGGGCGGGCTCTCGCGGCCGGGTCAGCCCCCGGCGGGCCCCCTTCCGCCCCCTTGGCCTTTCTCCCCCGCCCCCTGCGACCGGCCGCGTGGGCGGGATTCGTCGCGCCCCGCACTTCCGAGGAGCGCAGCTGGGCACCCGCACGCGCCGTCATGCCCCGGGCCGCGCTGCCGGCTCTCCTGCTCCCGCTGCTGGGCCTCGCCGCCGCCGCCGTCGCTGGTGAGCTGCCCCTTGCCGCGTCCCCTCCTCCTCCCGGCAGCCAAACCCCGAGCGGTAGCCCTCACCCCCAGCACGGTGGTGTAGCTCCAGCCGCTGGCCGCCCGAGGGTGGCCCGGAGGCGCGGCCTCCCGACCGGGCGTCTAGCCCTACCCTGCTCTGCGCGCCCACCCCGGCGCCCTCCTGCCTGCCCCCTTGCCCCCCTGCCCCGGGGCCCTGCGTCCGGTCACCTCCCGGCCCCCGCCCGGCGCCCTCTGGTGCAGCGGGTTCCGAGAGCGCGCCCCAGGGAAAGGCCCGTCGAAGACCCGAGCTTGCCCTTTCTCGCCCACCGTGCCCACAGCCTCGGCGCAGACCCCACTAGCGGGGAGGGGTTCCCAAACGGGGGTGCTGTCTGATGGCAGAGCAGAGGGACTTACAGCCGCACGCCAGGGGAGCTTCAGGGCCATTTGGGGCCGAAATGAGAAGCGGGGAAGTCGCCTGCGGAGATTTCCCCTCTGCGCATTGCGGACGGAGGGTGGGGGCGGGAGGAAGCAGGCCCTCCTGTGCTCGCCGCCTTGTTTGTCCCGCCGCTTGGTGTTCAAGTTGTTGAAACAGGAAAACAGTTCAGCCAGCTAACCCCTGGATCGCCGTGGGACGTGAACAGGCTAAGCTCAGATTCGTCTTACGTCGTGTGATTTTAAAAAGTCTTTAAGTCTGCTCTGCTGTTGTGCAAGTGTCATCTGTAAAAATCACACGTGATTAGTCAGTCATTGCCAAAATGACTACGGAGGAAAATAGACAATTCCGTTGAATATGTGGGATGTTTGTTTGTTTACAAGCTTTTAGTTTACAAGTTTTTTTATACAAGCATGTCAAAAAAATTGAATGGGGGGGGGGGGAAGACTTCCATCCAGAAACACTATTGATTAAACAGTTCCAGGAATTAAAGAGCAAAATAAACAAGGACCAAGGGAATACTTGTGTGGGTTTGAAAAGCTTATGCAAGTGGGTTTTTTGGTTTTTGGTTTTTGGTTTTGTGTTTTGTTTTTTGTTTTTGTTTTGGGGTTTTTTTTCCCCCCTGAATTTCGCTCCCATTTTGTAAGTTCTTCCTGGAAGCCTGCTGACAGGCAGAAATAGTTGAACGGATCTCAGTGTTGGAGGCAGCTAGAGTAAGCAGCTCAGAACTTGCTCTCAGAATCAAAGCTCCTTTCCTGAGAGCCCTTGTGGATCAGCATTTAGGACTAGTTATGCCATCTGCTGCCTTTGGAGGGGCAGAAACAAGATGTGCCGATTTTCATACTTCACACTGAGCCTATTTTTTGAGTAAGACAAGGCTGGACTGTTTCGTGACCCCGCCCTCCCCTACACACCCTCATTATGTTCGCCAGTAACATCTAAACGCCTGTGTAACCCACCCTCCGGGCTGCCATGCCCTCATACCTCATGTTAGTCAAAACATACTTTTCCTGTCAGATTTTTAAAACAATCTATTTCTAGATTTTGATATCTGTCTTTTCAGAGAAGTTGTTTTTGATCAGTAATAGAGGACAAGCTATCTTTGGAAAATTTTGTTCTTTTTTCCTTGTTAACTAGGCTTTTCCAAAGCTTAAGAAGAGCATGTTGAATAAATTAATGCTAGTAATTAACCAGCCTCTATCAGTCAGGAGGCTGTAAGGATTAACTTAGAAAGAGCATAAACTTTGGAGTTAGGTACAGATTGTATGGCCTTGATCAAGTTACCCAACTCATTGCACTTGGAGATAATACCCCGAACGACCATCATGAGCATTATGTGAGAACTCGATGGCTTGTACCTATTGCAGGCATGGCAGATCTTGATTTCCTTCCTTCTGTTCTCTTCATACAAAATGAAGGGTAATTATTGCAACTAGAAAACATCATGAGTGCCGCATTATGTGGGTTTGGATAGTTGTGGTTACTGATTACATTCACATACATGTTGATGATACAGGGCTGAAAAAAAACCATGTTTTTCATCATACTTCACAATCTTCTATCCAAACACCATCAGAAAATTACATTAGACTTAGAACTAAGTCAAGAAAGAGCTTTTCAAGATTATCACAGAATTAGCTGAATGGCAAGATCTTAACAGAAAAGCACCTTTCATATTGCATGCAGTATAAATTTAATGTTGAGGTGGAAATCATTGTTGTTCTCTGTTATTTTGGAATTTATTAGTATAAGTGATCTTACGTTCTTAGTTATTATCTTGAAAATCAAAATAAATAAAACATTGTGTAAATTCCTGAGTAAGTTCCCATGGCATCCTTTTTAGAAAGTTCTTCTATAATGGTGCTTTTTGCACACAGTACGTGATCAGTATATGTTTATTGGGTCAATGATTTCCCATCGGCGGTATGAGGTGAGTGAATAAGCATATTCAGAGTAAGTCCTCATTCTGTGGCCATGTGGATCAGTCTACATTACTAATTTTGAATTTCCATGGGTACAAGCCCTAGATGAGGTGCCCGTGCCCCTGCCTTTCTTTTTGACGTTATCTTTTACCGTTCTTGCTGTTCACTCTGTTTATCCATACTGAGCCCCTGGGGACTCAACCACCTGCTGGCTCTTCTGCCAGACTGCCCTCCCCTTCCCCTATCCTTGGCATGGCTGCCCCCGCCCACGTCATTCAAATCTCTGTATGATCATATGTCACCTCCTTAGGCCTTCCCTGAACGCCCCACATTCTCAGTATCACAACCCCATATTTTATCTTCTTCAAAGCACTTAATACTATCCAAATGCATCTTGTTTACTCATCATCTTCTTGCTTGTTGTCCCCTTACTGAAGAAAGATACATAATAACAGAGACTTTACTGTCTTGTGAATTTTTGTTTTGAGTTGTGTCTCTGTACTTTTGTCTACTTTATAATAAAAGGACCAAAAATTTTAAATGAATGCTTTTTAAAAAGTAAGGGTGATAATGGGATTTCAGTTTCTTTCAAATTACTTTACCTCTTTCCTGAACTGATCCCATAATTGAATTCAAAGCATGAAATCATCTTCATGTATTGATGTGACTTTTTCTAATCCTTGTAGATGGCACAGCGATGTTTCAGGGGAAATTATCTCAGGTATATTTTTGTAAATTTTGAAACATTAATAAATGTTTCTTTTTCTTCTAAAAAGAAGAAAGTGAAATTACAGTTAGGTATTATTTCAAGACTTTTATCATTGTTGAGAAGCATTTAAAAATGTGCTTGTGTGTTGAAAACCAGTTTTGCAACAGGGTCATTGTCCATTTTTTTTTTTTTTTTTTTTTGAGAGAGAGAGCGCAAGCAGGGGAGGAGCAGGAAGAGAGGGGCAGAGGATCTGAAGTGGGCCCTGTGCTGACAACAGTGAGCCCAGTGTGGGGCTTGAACTCACAAACTTGTGAGATCATAACCTGAGATGAAGTCTCATGCTCAACTGACTAAGCCACCCACGTGCCCCGTCTACAGTTTTTTATGATACGTATCAAGTATTTTATTTTTTTGTGTGTGGGTTATTTCAGATTTTGAGAGCAAATCTTGAAACTGAATCTATAAGAAAATGGACCAGTGATGCCCACCGAGAAAGGTGCAGAGTAACACTGGCACCCCCATTCTATAAATAAATCTCATGACAGCTCTTCTGCGATGGGACTGGAGGGTGGATGATGGAGGTGGACATCTTGGAAGCTGGGTTAAGGGTGATATGGAGGCAGAATCAGAGAGGCTGAATTTCCTTGTGATTCAGGGAGATCTTGCAGCCCAGAGTACAGCCACAGGCCCTCTGGGTTAGTCAGGGACTTGGAACCCCACTCCTGCCTTCATACATAATAAACAAACAGCTCCTCTTACTTCTCTGACTCTACCACAGTTGCTCTTATGGCAGGTACGGAAGCACGACTCATATCCTAATGGAGAGGAGCAAAGGTCTTCTTATTGACCGGGGGAAAGTGCAGTCCTTGCCTTCACTTTGTTAATATTCAGAACAAGTATTTCCCAAGGATCACTTCCTCTTATGCTGTGCCTGGTTGCTTAAGAAGAGAAATTATAAGGGAACAGAGAGTTCTACTAGAACTGACTGATAATGCCAAATATTCCTGTAGATGTGCCGTTTTATTGTCTTAGCACATGGTAATTTTAGGTAGAGGATCTATGTAGAAACTTTTGGAATCATAAGTACAAGCTGCTCAGGTTTTCATCAGGCTCCTAAATTTCTGTATATATTGAGTCAATAGAATTATAAAGTTACAAAATCCATAAAGAGTCACATAATAATATAAAGTTATTAATAACCTATCTTTCAAGGCTGCTGTGAAGAAGTAAGAGTAACAGAAAAGTACTTTGCAAAGAGCATTGTGGGCAGGCTGTGTGTGTGTGTGTGTGTGTGTGTGTGTGCATTGTTGAAATATATTTGTATAGAAAATATTACAGCATCTGTAATTGAAAACTTCTGGCAGTATTTTGGGGAGGCAGGTTTTTAATGATAACAGGGTTACTGCAAAGATAAACAGCATGGAAGAAGGCTTAGCTTAGCTTTCTGCTCATGAAGTGCTTAAACCTCAACAGCTTTCTGCATAAGAGCTATCCAGCCTCTGCTCGAACACCTTTCTTCTCAAAGTAAAAACATATCTCTTGGCGCTTAAAACGTGTTTCTGGGGCACACACTGACTTGTAGCATGAGAGGAAGGGTTCAGTGCTGAATTAACTGGGGTTACTGCTAATGCTGAAATGAGCCTGAGTAGGAGGCAGTTGAAAATTTTGAGGAAGTGAACAGTTTGTTTTCTATTTTTCTGTCTATAGCTTTCTAAATTTTTTGTTTTGCCATGTATTGCTTATGTAATTATTCAGCAGTGGTTTTTGAGTTGCTCCAGTTATCATTATCATCACTATACTCATTCCCATCTCAGGGGCCCATGTTTGCTATTCCCTGTCTGACCTAGATTTCCACATGGCTTTTTTTCCTTCAGCTCATGCAGACTTTTCATATGTCACCTTTATAATGAGATCTTTCTTAGACTCCTTTCTAAAATTTCTAACCCCTGACCTACATTCAAGATCTTACTTCTCTGGTTTAGCTTTGCTCCTCCGTGCTTATCACTATCTAGCTTCCAAGATGGCCCCAATGATTCTTTCCTCCTGGTATTCATAGTTTTGTGTAGCTCACCCCAGCACCGAATAGTGCTGACCTATGTAACCAATAGGACATTGCAGAAGTAAGAGTGTGACTCCCAAGGCTGAATTATAAAAGTTATTGTACTTCTCCCTTGTTCTCATCTGAATCATTTGCTCTGAGAGAAACTATCTGCCATGTCATAAGGAGCCTCAAGCCACCCTGAGGCCTCTTCCCCACAACGAGCATCAACCCGCCATCCATATAAAGGAGCCTTCTTGGAGGCGTATCCTCCAGCCTCAGTTCAGTTTTCAGATCAATGCAGCCCTGGCCAATAGCTTGACCGCATCTTCATGACAAACTCCAAGCCAGAATCACCCAGCTAGGTAGCTGCTTCCAAAGTCCTGACCCAGAGAAACTGTGTGAGATAATAAAGGTGTTTTGTGTTTTCTTTGTCATTTTAAGCTATTGATTTATTACATAAAAATAGATTACTAATGTATCCTCTAAGTATAAAACATCATCTAACATATCTTGCCTTTGTGTATCTGCCTCAACTACCAGGATGGAAGGATTTTTTCTCCTTTTTGTTCACTGTGGAATCCCTAGCACCTAGAACAACTTTCCCACAATAACCCCCTGAGAGTAGGTACTGTTATCATCCCCGTTTTTACAAAAAAGGAAACTGGGGCACAGTAAGGTTAAGTAACATATCCAAGGTCAGGCAGTCAGAACCAGACTTCTCCACAGCTTAATGTGCTTAATCAGAACCCTGCACCGTCCTAGTTCCTTGCATGCTATCTTGTGTTATGTACAAGACACTATGATAGTTATTAACACACTATCTTGTGTTATGTACAAGACACTATGATAGTTATTATTAAGGGTACAGTTAGATTTAAGAAGTGATCTCTGTTGGGCCCCCTGGGTGGTTCAGTCAATTAAGTGACTTCGGCTCAGGTCATGATCTGGAGGTTTGTGATTTCGAGCCCCACGTCAGACTGTGCTGACAGCTCAGCACTTGGTGGTGTGGAGCCTGCTTGAAATTCTCTGTTTCTGTCCCTTCCCCACTTATACTCTCTCTCTAAAGAAATAAACTTTGGGAAAAAATAAAGAAATGGTCTCTGTTGTCATGCAGTTAACAGTCCAGTTGGGAAAACAGGGTAAATATCAGATAACTATCATACAGAGCAGGATTTGATCAGTGCTATATGAATGAGTGTCGGTCATCAAAGGGTGACAGCCCCTTTTTCCAAGAAGAATGGCTATCTGTGGTTCTTATGCATAGGTCCCCATGTTTTGTGCCATTTTACCCTCACTGCCCTAACCTCAACTAATCAAAAGAGGTAATGAAGGATGACTATTCTAGGCTGGGTAGCAGCTCAAGGGAGTTCCTGGTATAAGAACCCTATGAAGCCTATTTGCTGAGATAGAATCTTCAGATTTCTTATTATCCCTTGTATCCTTATCATGTCTATCATTTGGGGTAACCTGAACAAGTCTTTTGTTCTTGAACCAAACAAGTCTTTCGGTTTTTGAAACCAAAAAGGCCTCTCATATGTAGTGTAGTGCAAAGTCCTGTAGAAGTGCAGAGGAGAAAGAGGCTACATACAGGAAGATGAGGGTTGGACACTTCACAGAGAATTCACACATGAGCTGCCTCCGAAATGAGAGTATACTTTAATCAATAGATGATGTGGAGAGCAGAATTAGCATTTATAAAGCATAAGAACTACAAGTATACAAAGAAGTAATTTGTAAACTTACATTACTGGGTGTTGATTATATTTTTGTGTACTTTAATAGAGTTCCTTTATTCCATATAAACAGTATTGCAAAAACTATTTTTATATTCTTGAGTTTATTATCAGTAGAAAATACTATGTGTAGCTTTGAGTAGAAATAATACGACAGCATTTCTCAACCTGTGATCCAAGAACTTCCAGTGATAGGTAAAGATCTCTCAGGTGTCATCAAATAGGGTAATGGAGTCTGTTTCCATTTAAGGTTGGTTTTTTTTTGTTTGTTTGTTTTTGTTTTAATTTCATAAGGAGAAAGAGCAGCAAAAGGAATCAGAAGAAAGTAGGAGAAGGAAAAAAAAAGGGAAAAGAAAGTTAAAATTTGCATTTGATAGTACCTGCCCTTGTGACTTTCTATTTGAGTTTCATTCTGGAAATGACTGTTTTGTCTCTCATGTCTTAATACATGAAATATTATCTGGTAGGAGGGAGAGACCTGCCTACTTCATTAATTCAACAAATATTTCACTCCTTTACTGGGTGCTTTTTATGATATTCCCTTTATTTTCGAATTTCTTTCTCTTTTTCTTTTTGTATATGGCAAACTCCTTTATCCTGTGAGTTGTAGCTCAAGTTATTTCCTTCTTTTTAAAATGTCAATACCCAGGCTTCCCATTAGAGTCCTTTCTAGAGGAGGATAACATCATCTAGAGCCTCTGCTTTTTTTCCTACACAGTGTTTGGTAATTGATTTAAAAAATAAAAAACAACAACAGCAACAACAACAAAACACATCCAGTCATGTACCAAGGAATAAGAAACAGGCCAAAAGGGAAAAGAAACAAAAATAGACCAAGACGTAACCCAGAAATTAGAGTAATCAGAAATGGACTTTAAAATAACTGTAATATGTTTAAGAATATAGATCATAAAATTGAGAATTTTAACAGAGACCCAGAGTCTATAAAAGTATAAACAAATTAGAATTCTATAACTGAAGAAGCATTGACATTATGAACTCAATAGATAGGTGTAACAGCTGATTTGTTAAAACCTAAGGAGTAGATTAGTACACCAGAAAGAACAAGATTATAGTATGGAAAGCCAAAAGTATTAAAAATATAGAAAAGAGCAAAGGGAACATATGGGACATGGTGAAAAGTCTAACATAAACATAATTTGGGTCCCAGCAAGAGAGGAGAGAGAAAATGGAAGCATTATCTGAAGTGATAGTGGCCCAGAACTTTCTGAAAGAGACCATTGAAAATAAGCCATACATTCTATAAATGCAGTGAAATGTTAGCAGGATTAAAAAAAAAAAAAAAAGAGGGGATCCTAGGTGGCTCAGTCGGATCGGTCATGATCTCATGATTTGTGAGTTTGAACCCTGCATCTGGCTCGCTGCTGTCAGCATGGAGCCCACTTTGAATCCTCTGTCCCCTTCTCTCTCTGCCCTTCCCCTTCTCACACCCTCTCCCTCTCTCAAAAATGAATAAGCATTAAAAAATAAATAAAATAGGGGTGCCTGGGTGGCTCAGTCGGTTAAGCAGCCGACTTCGGCTCAGGTCATGATCTCACGGTCCGTGAGTTCGAGCCCCGCGTTGGGCTCTGTGCTGACAGCTCGAAGCCTGGAGCCTGTTTCAGATTCTGTGTCTCCCTCTCTCTGACCCTCCCCCATTCATGCTCTGTCTCTCTCTCTCTCTCAAAAATAAACAAACGTTAAAAAAATTTTTTTAAATAAATAAAATAAAATAAAAATGAAGCATACCACTGTCAAACTGCTAAAAAACAAAGACAAGATCTTGAACGCAGCCAGGAAGAGCAACAATCAGACAGGTGATTTCTCAATAGGAACGATGGAAGTCAAAACAACAAAATGACATCTTAAGTGAAAGATAAGCTGACAATCTAGAATTCCGTATTTGCAAAAATATCCTTTAAACATGAAGGCAGTATAAAGATATTGACAGAAAACCCAAAAACTGAAGGAGTTTGTAATAGAATAGACTTGTAGTTAAAGAAACACCAAAGGGATTTCTTCAAACAAATGGAAAATGATTCCAGTTAGTAACACAGAAATACAAGGAAAAAAGAGGGAGGAGAATCAAGATGGCAGAGTGGGAGGATCCGGAGCTCCACTCCGCCCATGGACCCAGCCCGGCTATAATGATCTACAGATCAGCTCTCTTTGAGCATGACTAGAGCTAGCAGAGCAGCTCTTCCACAGATAAAGATGGAAAGAAAAAGCCACATTGGGAAGGGTAGGAGGGGCAGAGATGTGGTCATCACCACTCAACCGGCCTTACAAGAAACCTTAAAGGGACTCCGTTAGGCAGAAAAAAACATAAATAGAAGAAGATTTTGAAAGAAAAAAATG